>NC_064037.1:18913470-19213470 GCF_932526225.1 Nematostella vectensis | reverse complement strand
ACCCCTGTGACGTAGCACTAACTACCCTATACCCCTTAAACCCATACCCTAACTAAACTACACCCCTATAACCCTGTGTACCCACTCCTAACTAATCTACACCCCTATGTCCTAGCACAAACTAGCCTATACCCCTGAGTACCCACACCTAGCTAAGCTACACCCCTACGACCTAGCACTAACTGGCCTATACCCCTGAACACCCAACCTCAACTAAACTACACCTCTACTACCTAGCACTAACTACCCTATACCCCTAAATACCCACCCCTAACTAAGCTACACCCTTTATGACTTGGCTGTAACTACCCTATACCACTGAGTACCCACCCCTAACTAATCTAAACCCCTACGACCTAGCACTAGCTACCCTATACCCATGAGTACCCACCGCTAACTAAGTTACACCCTATGACTTAGCAATTACTACCCTTTACCCCTGAGTACCAACCCCTAACAAAGCTACACCCCTATGAACTAGCACTTACTACCCTATACCCCTGCCTACCCATACCTAACTGACCTACACCCCTATGACACCTAATCACATACCTACCCTTTACCCATGTATGACCAAGCCCTTACCAACTTGCACCCCTGTGACCCTGCCGTTCATATCCTGTACCCCTCTGCACTCACCCCCTAATGCCATCGTCCTTACCTTAACACCCCTGAAAAAGTCTCTAGTTTATCTTACCTGGATTCGAACCCTGGCCCGTTTGCTTGAGAAGCGAAGCCCGTACCACTGAGCCATAGCGCCACTCTCGAGATATCAAGGAAAAACTACTCTATACCTTATAAGGCTGGGTAAACAAGGCTATACGGTAGTTACTTCTAGTTTTCAAGAGAGTGGCGCGATAGCTCAGTGGTACGGGCTTCGCTTCTCAAGCAAGAGGACAGGGGTTCGAATCCAGGTAAGATCAACTTGAGATTTTTTTAGTGTTGTAAAGACAATAACTTAAGGGGACGTTAAGATAAGTGAGTTTGTGGGTGATTTGACATGTGTACAGGCTAACAAGAGTTGGTCAAAGGGGTATTAGGTTTCAAGAAATGGTAATAAGGGTCAATGATATCAAGAACTAGGTCATAGGGGTGCAAGTTATGAATGAGTGGGTACCCAGGGGTAGAGGGTATCAATGTCTTGGTCTTGGAGGTGCAGGGTTTTAGGGGATGGTTTAACCAGTCACAGGGTTTCAAGAGCTAGGTAATATGGGTACATTATAATAATTAAAAAGTAATAATTAATAATAATAATTAATAATAATAGTTAAAAATAATTAATAATAATAGCTACCCTATATCCCTGAGTATCCACGCCTAACTAAGCTACACCCCTACGACCTTGCACTAACTACGCTATACTCCTGAATACCTACCCCTAACTGAGCCTCACCCCTATGACCTAGCGATATCTACACTTTACCCCTGAGTACCCAACACTTGCTAAGCTACACCCCTGTGACGTAGCACTAACTACCCTATACCCCTTAAAACCATACCCTAACTAAACTACACCCCTATAACCCTGTGTACCCACTCCTAACTAAACTACACCCCTATGTCCTAGCACAAACTAGCCTATACCCCTGAGTACCCACACCTAGCTAAGCTACACCCCTACGACCTAGCACTAACTGGCCTATACCCCTGAATACCCAACACTAACTAAACTACACCTCTACTACCTAGCACTAACTACCCTATACCCCTAAATACCCACCCCTAACTAAGCTACACCCTTTATGACTTGGCTGTAACTACCCTATACCACTGAGTACCCACCCCTAACTAATCTAAACCCCTACGACCTAGCACTAGCTACCCTATACCCATGAGTACCCACCGCTAACTAAGTTACACCCTATGACTTAGCAATTACTACCTTTTACCCCTGAGTACCAACCCCTAACAAAGCTACACCATAATGAACTAGCACTTACTACCCTATACCCCTGCCTACCCATACCTAACTGACCTACACCCCTATGACACCTAATCACATACCTACCCTTTACCCATGTATGACCAAGCCCTTACCAACTTGCACCCCTGTGACCCTGCCGTTCATATCCTGTACCCCTCTGCACTCACCCCCTAATGCCATCGTCCTTACCTTAACACCCCTGAAAAAGTCTCTAGTTTATCTTACCTGGATTCGAACCCTGGCCCGTTTGCTTGAGAAGCGAAGCCCGTACCACTGAGCCATAGCGCCACTCTCGAGATATCAAGGAAAAACTACTCTATACCTTATAAGGCTGGGTAAACAAGGCTATACGGTAGTTACTTCTAGTTTACAAGAGAGTGGCGCGATAGCTCAGTGGTACGGGCTTCGCTTCTCAAGCAAGAGGACAGGGGTTTGAATCCAGGTAAGATCAACCTGAGAATTTTTCAGGGGTGTAAAGACAAGGACGTTAAGGGGACGTTAAGATAAGTGAGTTTGTGTGTGATTTGACATGTGTACAGGCTAACAAGAGTTGGTCAAAGGGGTACTAGGTTTCAAGAAATGGTAATAAGGGTCAATTATATCCAGAACTAGGTCATAGGGGTGCAAGTTATGAATGAGTTGTTACACAGGGGTAGAGGGTATCAATGGCTTGGTCTTGGAGGTGCAGGGTTTTAGGGAATGGTTTAACCAGTCACAGGGTTTCAAGAGCTAGGTAATATGGGTACATTATAATAATTAAAAATAATAATTAATAATAATAATAATTAATAATAATAATTAATAATAGTAATAATTAATAATAATAGCTACCCTATATTCCTGAGTATCCATGCCTAACTAAGCTACACCCCTACGACCTAGCACTAACTACGCTATACTCCTGAATACCTACCCCTAACTAAGCCTTACCCCTATGACCTATCAATAACTACACTTTAAACCTGAGTACCCAACCCTTGCTAAGCTACACCCCTGTGACGTAGCACTAACTACCTTATACCCCTGAATACCCAACCGAAACTAAACTACACCCCTATGTCCTAGCACTAACTAGCCTATACCCCTAAATACATACACCTAGCTAAGCTACACCCCTATGTCCTAGCACAAACTAGCCTATACCCCTGAGTACCCACACCTAGCTAAGCTACACCCCTACGACCTATCACTAACTGGCCTATACCCCAGAATACCCACCCGTAACTAAGCTACACCCTTATGACTTGGCTGTACTTACCCTATACCCCTGAGTACCCACCCCTAACTAAGCTAAACCCCTACGACCTAGCACTAACTACCATACACCCATGAGTACCCACCGCTAACTAAGCTACACCCCTATGACTTAGCACTCATTACCCTATACCCCTGAGTACCTACCCCTAACTAAGCTACACCCTATGACCTAGCACTTACTACCCTATATCCTTGCCTACCCATCAATAACTGACCTACACCCCTATGACACCTAATCACATAACTACCCTTTACCCATGTATGACCAAGCGCTTACCAACTTGCACACCTGTGACTCTGTCGTTTACATTCTTTTCCCCTGTGCACCCACCCCCTAATGCCACCGTCCTTACCTTAACACCCCTGAAAAAGTCTCTAGTTTATCTTACCTGGATTCGAACCCTGGCCCGTTTGCTTGAGAAGCGAAGCCCGTACCACTGAGCTATAGCGCCACTCTCGAGATATCAAGGAAAAACTACTCTATACCTTATAAGGCTGGGTAAACAAGGCTATACGGTAGTTACTTCTAGTTTTCAAGAGAGTGGCGCGATAGCTCAGTGGTACGGGCTTCGCTTCTCAAACAAGAGGCCCGTGGTTTGAATCCAGGTCAGATCAACTTGGGATTTTTTCAGGGGTGTTAAGATAAGGAAGTTAAGGGAACTTTAAGATAAGTGAGTTAGTGGGTGAGTTGACAGGTGTACAGGGTAACAAGAGTTGGTCAAAAGGGTACTAGAATTCAAGGGATGGTAATAAGGGTCAATGATATCAAGAACTAGGTCATAGGGGTGCAAGTTATGAATGAGTGTGTACACAGCTGTAGAGGGTATCAATGGCTTGGTCTTGGAGGTGCAGGGTTTTAGGGGATGGTTCAACCAGTCACGGTTTCAAGAGCTAGGTAATATGGGTACATTATAATAATAAATAATAATAATAATTAATAATAATAGCTACCCTATATCCCTGAGTATCCACGCCTAACTAAGCTACACCCCTACGACCTAGCACTAACTACGCTATACTTCTGAATACCTACCCCTAACTAAGCCTCACCCCTATGACCTATCAATAACTACACTTTACCACTGAGTACCCAACCCTTGCTAAGCTACACCCCTGTGACGTAGAACAAACTACCTTATACCCCTGAATATCCAACCCTCACTAAACTACACCTCTACTACCTAGCACTAACTACCCTATACCCCTAAATACCCACCCATAACTAAGCTACACCCTTATGACTTGGCTGTAACTACCCTATACCCCTGAGTACCCACCCCTAACTAAGCTAAACCCCTACGACCTAGCACTAGCTACCCTATACCCATGAGTACCCACCGCTAACTAAGTTACACCCTATGACTTAGCACTTACTACCCTATACCCCTGAGTACCAACCCCTAAAAAGCTACACCCCTATGAACTAGAACTTACTACCCTATACCCCTGCCTACCCATCCCTAACTGACCTACACCCCTATGACACCTAATCACATAACTACCCTTTACCCATATATGACCAAGCGCTTACCAACTTGCACCACTGTTACCCTGCCGTTCATATCCTGTTTCCCTGTGCACTCACCCCCTAATGCCATCGTCCTTACCTTAACACCAATGAAAAAGTCTCTAGTTTATCTTACCTTAATTCGAACCCTGGCCCGTTTGCTTGAGAAGCGAAGCCCGTACCACTGAGCCATAGCGCCACTCTCGAGATATCAAGGAAAAAATACTCTATACCTTATAAGGCTGGGTTAAACAAGGCTATACGGTAGTTACTTCTAGTTTTCAAGAGAGTGGCGCGATAGCTCAGTGCTACGGGCTTCGCTTCTCAAGCAAGAGGACCGGGGTTCGAATCCAGGTAAGATCAACTTGAGATTTTTTTAGTGTTGTAAAGGCAATAACTTAAGGGGACGTTAAGATAAGTGAGTTTGTGGGTGATTTGACATATGTACAGGCTAACAAGAGTTGGTCAAAGCGGTACTAGGTTTCAAGAAATGGTAATAAGGGTCAATGATATCAAGAACTAGGTCATAGGGGTGCAAGTTATGAATGAGTGGGTACCCAGGGGTAGAGGGTATCAATGTCTTGGTCTTGGAGGTGCAGGGTTTTAGGGGATGGTTTAACCAGTCACAGGGTTTCAAGAGCTAGGTAATATGGGTACATTATAATAATTAAAAAGTAATAATTAATAATAATAATTAATAATAATAGCTACCCTATATCCCTGAGTATCCACGCCTAACTAAGCTACACCCCTACGACCTAGCACTAACTACGCTATACTCCTGAATACCTACCCCTAACTGAGTCTCACCCCAATGACCTAACAATAACTACACTTTACCCCTGAGTACCCAACCCTTGCTAAGCTACACCCCTGTGACATAGCACTAACTACCCTATACCCCTTAAAACCATACCCTAACTAAACTACACCCTATAACCCTGTGTACCCACTCCTAACTAAACTACACCCCTATGTCCTAGCACAAACTAACCTATACCCCTGAGTACCCACACCTAGCTAAGCTACACCCCTACGACCTAGCACTAACTTGCCTATACCCCTGAATGCCCAACCCTAACTAAACCACACCTCTACTACCTAGCACTAACTACCCTATACCAATGAAAACCCACCCCCAACTAAGCTACACCCTTATGACTTGGCTGTAACTACCCTATACCCCTGAGTACCCACCACTAACTAAGCTAAACCCCTACAACCTAGCACTTACTACCCTATACCCATGAGTACCCACCGCTAACTAAGTTACACCCCTATGACTTAGCACTTACTACCCTATACCCCTGCCTACAAATCCCTAACTGACCTACACCCCTATGACAGTCAATCACACAACTACCGTTTACCCATGTATGACCAAGCGCTTACCAACTTGCACCCCTGTGACCCTGCCGTTCATATCCTGTACCCCTGTGCACTCACCCCCTAATGCCATCGTTCTTACCTTAACACCCCTGAAAAAGTCTCTAGTTTATCTTACCTGGATTCGAACCCTGGCCCGTTTGCTTGAGAAGCGAAGCCCGTACCACTGAGCCATAGCGCCACTCTCGAGATATCAAGGAAAAACTACTCTCTACCTTATAAGGCTGGGTAAACAAGGCTATACGGTAGTTACTTCTAGTTTTTAAGAGAGTGGCGCGATAGCTCAGTGGTACGGGCTTCGCTTCTCAAACAAGAGGCCCGTGGTTCGAATCCAGGTCAGATCAACTTGAGATTTTTTCAGGGGTGTTAATAAGGACGTTATAGGGGACGTTAAGATAAGTGAGTTAGTGGGTGAGTTGACAGGTGTACAGGGTAACAAGAGTTGGTCAAAGGGGTACTAGGTTTCAAGAAATGGTAAAAAGGGTCAATGATATCAAAGAACTAGGTCATAAGGGTGCAAGTTATGAATTAGTGGGTACACAGGGGTAGAGGGTATTAACGGCTTGGTCTTGGAGGTGCAGGGTTTTAGGGGATGTTTCAAACAGGCACAGGGTTTCAAGAGCTAGGTAATATGGGTACATAAAAATAAATAATAATAATAATAATAATAATAATAATAATAATAATAATAATAATAATAATAATAATAATAATAATAATAATAATAATAATTAATAATTAATAAAAATAGCTACCCTTTATCCGTGAGTATCCACGCCTAACTAAGCTATACCCCTACGACCTTGCACTAATTACGCTATACTCCTGATTACCTACCCCTAACTAAGCCTCACCCCTATGACCTAGCAATAACTACACTTTACCCCTGAATACCCAACCCTTGCTAAGCTACACCCCTGTGACGTAGCACTAACTACCTTATACCCCTGAATACCCAACCCTAACTAAACTACACCCCTATTACCGAGCACTTACCTACCCTATAACCCTTTGTACCCACCCATAACTAAACTACACCCCTATGTCCTAGCACTAACTAGCCTATACCCCTATGAACATACACCTAGCTAAGCTACACCCCTACGATCTAGGACTAACTAGACTATAACCCTGAATACCCACCCCTAACTAAGCTACAACCTTATGACTTGGCTGTAACTACCCTATACCCCTGATTTCCCACCCCTAACTAAGCTAAACCCCTACGACCTAGCACTAACTACCCTACACCCATGAGTACCCACCTCTAACTAAGCTACAACCCTATGACTTAGCACTTATTACCCTATACCCCTGAGTACCAACCCCTAAATAAGCTACACCATTATGACCTAGCACTTACTACCCTATATCCCTGCCTACCCATCCCTAACTGATCTACACCCCTATTACACCTAATCACACAACTACACTTTACCCATGTATGACCAAGCGCTTACCAACTTGCACTCCTGTGACCCTGCCGTTTATATCCTTTTTCACTGTGCACCCACCCCCTAATGCCACCGTCCTTACCTTAACACCCCTGAAAAAGTCTCTAGTTTATCTTACCTGGATTCGAACCCTGGCCCGTTTGCTTGAGAATTGAAGCCCGTACCACTCAGCCATAGCGCCACTCTCGAGATATCAAGAAAAAACTACTCTATACCTTATAAGGCTGGGTAAACAAGGCTATACGTTAGTTACTTCTAGTTTTCAAGAGAGTGGCGCGATAGCTCAGTGGTACGGGCTTCGCTTCTCAAACAAGAGGGCCGGAGTTCCAATCCAGGTTAGATCAATATGGGATTTTTAAGGGGTGTTAAGATAAGGACGTTAAGGGGACGTTAAGATAAGTGAATTAGTGCGTGAGTTGACAGGTGTGCAGGGTAACAAGAGTTAGTCAAAGGGGTAATAGGTTTCAAGGGATGGTAATAAGGGTCAATGATATCAAGAACTAGGTCATAGGGGTGCAAGTTATGATGGAGTGGGTACACAGGGGTAGAGGGTATCAATGGCTTGGTCTTGGAGGTGCAGGGTTTTAGGGGATGGTTCAAACAGGCACAGGGTTTCAAGAGCTAGGTAATATGGGTACATAAAAATAAATAATAATAATAATAATAATTAATAATAATAATTAATAATAATAATTAATAAAAATAGCTACCCTTTATCCGTGAGTATCCACGCCTAACTAAGCTACACCCCTACGACCTTGCACTAATTACGCTATACTCCTGATTACCTACCCCTAACTAAGCCTCACCCCTATGACCTAGCAATAACTACACTTTACCCCTGAATACCCAACCCTTGCTAAGCTACACCCCTGTGACGTAGCACTAACTAACTTATACCCCTGAATACCCAACCCTAACTAAACTACACCCCTATTACCGAGCACTTACCTACCCTATAACCCTTTGTACCCACCCATAACTAAACTACACCCCTATGTCCTAGCACTAACTAGCCTATACCCCTATGTACATACACCTAGCTAAGCTACACCCCTACGATCTAGGACTAACTAGACTATAACCCTGAATACCCACCCCTAACTAAGCTACACCCTTATGACTTGGCTGTAACTACCCTATACCCCTGATTTCCCACCCCTAACTAAGCTAAACCCCTACGACCTAGCACTAACTACCCTACACCCATGAGTACCCACCTCTAACTAAGCTACAACCCTATGACTTAGCACTTATTACCCTATACCCCTGAGTACCAACCCCTAAATAAGCTACACCATTATGACCTAGCACTTACTACCCTATATCCCTGCCTACCCATCCCTAACTGATCTACACCCCTATTACACCTAATCACACAACTACACTTTACCCATGTATGACCAAGCGCTTACCAACTTGCACTCCTGTGACCCTGCCGTTTATATCCTTTTTCACTGTGCACCCACCCCCTAATGCCACCGTCCTTACCTTAACACCCCTGAAAAAGTCTCTAGTTTATCTTACCTGGATTCGAACCCTGGCCCGTTTGCTTGAGAATTGAAGCCCGTACCACTCAACCATAGCGCCACTCTCGAGATATCAAGGAAAAACTACTCTATACCTTATAAGGCTGGGTAAACAAGGCTATACGTTAGTTACTTCTAGTTTTCAAGAGAGTGGCGCGATAGCTCAGTGGTACGGGCTTCGCTTCTCAAACAAGAGGGCCGGAGTTCGAATCCAGGTTAGATCAATATGGGATTTTTAAGGGGTGTTAAGATAAGGACGTTAAGGGGACGTTAAGATAAGTGAATTAGTGCGTGAGTTGACAGGTGTGCAGGGTAACAAGAGTTAGTCAAAGGGGTAATAGGTTTCAAGGGATGGTAATAAGGGTCAATGATATCAAGAACTAGGTCATAGGGGTGCAAGTTATGATGGAGTGGGTACACAGGGGTAGAGGGTATCAATGGCTTGGTCTTGGAGGTGCAGGGTTTTAGGGGATGGTTCAAACAGGCACAGGGTTTCAAGAGCTAGGTAATATGGGTACATAAAAATAAATAATAATAATAATAATAATTAATAATAATAATTAATAATAATAATTAATAAAAATAGCTACCCTTTATCCGTGAGTATCCACGCCTAACTAAGCTACACCCCTACGACCTTGCACTAATTACGCTATACTCCTGATTACCTACCCCTAACTAAGCCTCACCCCTATGACCTAGCAATAACTACACTTTACCCCTGAATACCCAACCCTTGCTAAGCTACACCCCTGTGACGTAGCACTAACTACCTTATACCCCTGAATACCCAACCCTAACTAAACTACACCCCTATTACCGAGCACTTACCTACCCTATAACCCTTTGTACCCACCCATAACTAAACTACACCCCTATGTCCTAGCACTAACTAGCCTATACCCCTATGTACATACACCTAGCTAAGCTACACCCCTACGATCTAGGACTAACTAGACTATAACCCTGAATACCCACCCCTAACTAAGCTACACCCTTATGACTTGGCTGTAACTACCCTATACCCCTGATTTCCCACCCCTAACTAAGCTAAACCCCTACGACCTAGCAATAACTACCCTACACCCATGAGTACCCACCTCTAACTGAGCTACACCCCTATGACTTAGCACTTATTACCCTATACCCCTGAGTACCAACCCCTAACTAAGCTACACCATTATGACCTAGCACTTACTACCCTATATCCCTGCCTACCCATCCCTAACTGACCTACACCCCTATGACACCTAATCACATAACTACCCTTTACCAATGTATGACCAAGCGCTTACCAACTTGCACACCTGTGACCCTACCGTTTATATACTTTTCCCCTGTGCACCCACCCACTAATGCCATCGTCCTTACCTTAACACTCCTGAAAAAGTCTCTAGTTTATCTTACCTGGATTCGAACCCTGGCCCGTTTGCTTCAGAAGCGAAGCCCGTACCCCTGAGCCATAGCGCCACTCTCGAGATATCAAGGAAAAACTACTCTATACCTTATAAGGCTGGGTAAACAAGGCTATACGGTAGTTACTTCTAGTTTTCAAGAGAGTGGCGCAATAGCTCTGTGGTACGGGCTTCGCTTCTCAAACAAGAGGCCCGTGGTTCGAATCCAGGTCAGATCAACTTGGGATTTTTTCAGGGGTGTTAAGATAAAAACGTTAAGGGTACGTTAAGATAAGTGAGTTAGTGGGTGAGTTGACAGGTGTACAGGGTAACAAGAGTTGGTCAAACGGGTACTAGACTTCAAGGGATGGTAATAAATGTCAATGATATCAAGAACTAGGTCATAAGGGTGCAAGTTATGAATGAGTGGGTACACAGTGGTAGAGGGTATCAATGGCTTGGTCTTGGAGGTGCAGGGTTTTATGGGATGGTTCAAACAGGCACAGGGTTTCAAGAGCTAGGTAATATGGGTACATAAAAATAAATAATTATAATAATTAATAATAATAATTAATAAAAATAGAACCCTATATCCCTGAGTATCCACGCCTAACTAAGCTACAACCCCTACGACCTTGTACTAACTACGCTATACTCCTGATTACCTACCCCTAACTAAGCCTCACCCCTATGACATAGCAATAACTACACTTTACCCCTGAATACCCAACCCTTGCTAAGCTACACCCCTGTGACGTAGCACTAACTATCTTATACCCCTGAATACCCAACTCTAACTAAACTACACCCCTATTACCGAGCACTTACCTACCCTATAACCCTTTGTACCCACCCATAACTAAACTACACCCCTATAACCCTGTGTACCCACTCCTAACTAAACTACACCCCTATGACCTAGCACTTACTACCCTATATCCCTGCCTACCCATCCCTAACTGATCTACACCCCTATGACACCTAATCACACAACTACACTTTACCCATGTATGACCAAGCGCTTACCAACTTGCACTCCTGTGACCCTGCCGTTTATATCCTTTTTCACTGTGCACCCACCCCCTAATGCCACCGTCCTTACCTTAACACCCCTGAAAAAGTCTCTAGTTTATCTTACCTGGATTCGAACCCTGGCCCGTTTGCTTGAGAATTGAAGCCCGTACCACTCAGCCATAGCGCCACTCTCGAGATATCAAGGAAAAACTACTCTATACCTTATAAGGCTGGGTAAACAAGGCTATACGTTAGTTACTTCTAGTTTTCAAGAGAGTGGCGCGATAGCTCAGTGGTACGGGCTTCGCTTCTCAAACAAGAGGGCCGGAGTTCGAATCCAGGTTAGATCAATATGGGATTTTTAAGGGGTGTTAAGATAAGGACGTTGAGGGGACGTTAAGATAAGTGAATTAGTGCGTGAGTTGACAGGTGTGCAGGGTAACAAGAGTTAGTCAAAGGGGTAATAGGTTTCAAGGGATGGTAATAAGGGTCAATGATATCAAGAACTAGGTCATAGGGGTGCAAGTTATGATGGAGTGGGTACACAGGGGTAGAGGGTATCAATGGCTTGGTCTTGGAGGTGCAGGGTTTTAGGGGATGGTTCAAACAGGCACAGCGTTTCAAGAGCTAGGTAATATGGGTACATAAAAATAAATAATAATAATAATAATAATAATAATAATAATAATAATAATAATAATAATAATAATAATAATAATAATAATAATAATAATAATAATAATAATAATAATAATTAATAATAATAATTAATAAAAATAGCTACCCTTTATCCGTGAGTATCCACGCCTAACTAAGCTACACCCCTACGACCTTGCACTAATTACGCTATACTCCTGATTACCTACCCCTAACTAAGCCTCACCCCTATGACCTAGCAATAACTACACTTTACCCCTGAATACCCAACCCTTGCTAAGCTACACCCCTGTGACGTAGCACTAACTACCTTATACCCCTGAATACCCAACCCTAACTAAACTACACCCCTATTACCGAGCACTTACCTACCCTATAACCCTTTGTACCCACCCATAACTAAACTACACCCCTATGTCCTAGCACTAACTAGCCTATACCCCTATGTACATACACCTAGCTAAGCTACACCCCTACGATCTAGGACTAACTAGACTATAACCCTGAATACCCACCCCTAACTAAGCTACACCCTTATGACTTGGCTGTAACTACCCTATACCCCTGATTTCCCACCCCTAACTAAGCTAAACCCCTACGACCTAGCACTAACTACCCTACACCCATGAGTACCCACCTCTAACTAAGCTACACCCCTATGACTTAGCACTTATTACCCTATACCCCTGAGTACCAACCCCTAACTAAGCTACACCATTATGACCTAGCACTTACTACCCTATATCCCTGCCTACCCATCCCTAACTGACCTACACCCCTATGACACCTAATCACATAACTACCCTTTACCAATGTATGACCAAGCGCTTACCAACTTGCACACCTGTGACCCTACCGTTTATATACTTTTCCCCTGTGCACCCACCCACTAATGCCATCGTCCTTACCTTAACACTCCTGAAAAAGTCTCTAGTTTATCTTACCTGGATTCGAACCCTGGCCCGTTTGCTTCAGAAGCGAAGCCCGTACCCCTGAGCCATAGCGCCACTCTCGAGATATCAAGGAAAAACTACTCTATACCTTATAAGGCTGGGTAAACAAGGCTATACGGTAGTTACTTCTAGTTTTCAAGAGAGTGGCGCAATAGCTCTGTGGTACGGGCTTCGCTTCTCAAACAAGAGGCCCGTGGTTCGAATCCAGGTCAGATCAACTTGGGATTTTTTCAGGGGTGTTAAGATAAAAACGTTAAGGGGACGTTAAGATAAGTGAGTTAGTGGGTGAGTTGACAGGTGTACAGGGTAACAAGAGTTGGTCAAACGGGTACTAGACTTCAAGGGATGGTAATAAATGTCAATGATATCAAGAACTAGGTCATAAGGGTGCAAGTTATGAATGAGTGGGTACACAGTGGTAGAGGGTATCAATGGCTTGGTCTTGGAGGTGCAGGGTTTTATGGGATGGTTCAATCAGGCACAGGGTTTCAAGAGCTAGGTAATATGGGTACATAAAAATAAATAATTATAATAATTAATAATAATAATTAATAAAAATAGAACCCTATATCCCTGAGTATCCACGCCTAACTAAGCTACAACCCCTACGACCTTGTACTAACTACGCTATACCCCTGATTACCTACCCCTAACTAAGCCTCACCCCTATAACATAGCAATAACTACACTTTACCCCTGAATACCCAACCCTTGCTAAGCTACACCCCTTTGACGTAGCACTAACTATCTTATACCCCTGAATACCCAACTCTAACTAAACTACACCCCTATTACCGAGCACTTACCTACCCTATAACCCTTTGTACCCACCCATAACTAAACTACACCCCTATAACCCTGTGTACCCACTCCTAACTAAACTTTACCCCTATGACCTAGCACTTACTACCCTATATCCCTGCCTACCCATCCCTAACTGATCTACACCCCTATGACACCTAATCACACAACTACACTTTACCCATGTATGACCAAGCGCTTACCAACTTGCACTCCTATGACCCTGCCGTTTATATCCTTTTTCACTGTGCACCCACCCCCTAATGCCACCGTCCTTACCTTAACACCCCTGAAAAAGTCTCTAGTTTATCTTACCTGGATTCGAACCCTGGCCCGTTTGCTTGAGAATTGAAGCCCGTACCACTCAGCCATAGCGCCACTCTCGAGATATCAAGGAAAAACTACTCTATACCTTATAAGGCTGGGTAAACAAGGCTATACGTTAGTTACTTCTAGTTTTCAAGAGAGTGGCGCGATAGCTCAGTGGTACGGGCTTCGCTTCTCAAACAAGAGGGCCGGAGTTCGAATCCAGGTTAGATCAATATGGGATTTTTAAGGGGTGTTAAGATAAGGACGTTAAGGGGACGTTAAGATATGTGAGTTAGTGGGTGATTTGACATGAGTACAGGGTAACAAGAGTTGGTCAAAGGGGTACTAGGTTTCAAGAAATTTTAATAAGGGTCAATAATATCAAGAACTAGGTCATAAGGGTGCAAGTTATGAATGAGTGGGTACACAGTGGTAGAGGGTATCAATGGGTTGAACTTGGAGGTGCAGGGTTTCAGGGGATGGTTCAAACAGGCACAGGGTTTCAAGAGCTAGGTAATTAGGGTACATAATAATAATTAATAATAATAATTAATAATAATAATTAATAATAATAATTAATAATAATAATTAATAAAAACCTACCCTATATCCCTAAGTATCCACGCCTAACTAAGCTACACCCCCACGACCTATCACTAAGTACGCTATACTCCTGAATACCTACCCCTAACTAAGCCTCACCCCTATGACCTAGCAATAACTATACTTTACTCCTGAGTACAAAACCCTTGCTAAGCTACACCCCTGTGACGTAGCATTAACTACCTTATATACCTGAATACCCAACCCTAACTAAACTACACGCCTATAACCGAGCACTTACCTACCCTATAACCCTGTGTACCCACCCCTAACTAAACTACACCCCTATAACCCTGTGTACCCACTCCTAACTAAACTACACCCCTATGTCCTAGCACAAACTAGCCTATACCCCTGATTACCCACACCTAGCTAAGCTACTCCCCTACGACATAGCACTAACTGGCCTATACCCCTGAATACCCAACCCTAACTAAATTACACCTCTACTACCTAGCACTAACTACCCTATACCCCTGAATACCCACCCCTAACTAAGCTACACCCTTATGACTTGGCTGTAACTACCCTATACCCCTGAGTACCCACACCCCTAACTAAGCTAAACCCCTACGACCTAGCACTAACTACCCTATACCCATGAGTACCCACCGCTAACTAAGTTACACCCCTATGACTTCGCACTTATTACCCTATACCCCTGAGTACCAACCCCTAACAAAGCTACACCCCTATGAACTAGCACTTACTACCCTATACCCCTGCCTACCCATCCCTAACTGACCTACACCCCTATGACACCTAATCATATAACTACCATTTACCTATGTATGACCAAGCGCTTAATAACTTGCACCCCTGTGACCCTGAGGTTCATATCCTGTACCCCTGTGCACCCACCCCCTAATGCCATCGTCCTTACCTTAACACCCCTGAAAAAGTCTCTAGTTTATCTTACCTGGATTCGAAACCTGGCCCGTTTGCTTGAGAAGCGAAGCCCGTACCACTGAGCCATAGCGCCACTCTCGAGATATCAAGGAAAAACTACTCCATACCTTATAAAGCTGGGTAAACAAGGCTATACGGTAGTTACTTCTAGTTTTCAAGAGAGTGGCGCTATAGCTCAGTGGTACGGGCTTCGCTTCTCAAACAAGAGGACCGGGGTTCGAATCCAGGTAAGATCAACCTGAGAATTTTTCAGGGGTGTAAAGACAAGGACGTTAAGGGGACGTTAAGATAATTGAGTTAGTGGGTGATTTGACATGTGTACAGGGTAACAAGAGTTGGTCAAAGGGGTACTAGGTTTCAAGAAATGGTAATAAGGGTCAATAATATCAAGAACTAGGTCATAAGGGTGCAAGTTATGAATGAGTGGGTACACAGGGGTAGAGGGTATCAATGGCTTGGTCTTGGAGGTGCAGGGTTTTAGGGGATGGTTCAAACAGGCACATGGTTTCAAGAGCTAGTTAATATGGGTACATAATAATAATTAATAAAAATAATTAATAATAATAATAATTAATAAAAATAGCTACCCTATATCCCTGAGTATCCACGCCTAACTAAGCTACACCCCTACGACCTAGCACTAACTACGCTATACTCCTGAATACCTACCCCTAACTAAGCCTCAACCCTATGACCTAGCAATAACTACACTTTACGCATGAGTACCCAACCCTTGCTAAGCTACACCCCTGTGACGTAGCACTAACTACCTTATACCCCTGAATACCCAACCCTAACTAAACTACACCCCTATAACAGAGCACTTACCTACCCTATAACCCTGTGTACCCACTCCTAACTAAACTACACCCCTATGACACCTAATCATATAACTACCCTTTACCCATGTATGACCAAGCGCTTACCAACTTGCACCCCTGTGACCCTGAGGTTTATATCCTGTACCCCTGTGCACCCACCCCCTAATGCCATCGTCCGTACCTTAACACCCCTGAAAATGTCTCTAGTTTATCTTACCTGGATTCGAACCCTGGCCCGTTTGCTTGAGAAGCGAAGCCCGTACCACTGAGCCATAGCGCCACTCTCGAGATATCAAGGAAAAACTGCTCTATACCTTATAAGGCTGGGTAAACAAGGCTATACGGTAGTTACTTCTAGTTTTCAAGAGAGTGGCGCGATAGCTCAGTGGTACGGGCTTCGCTTCTCAAACAAGAGGACCGGGGTTCGAATCCAGGTAAGATCAACTTGAGAATTTTTCAGGGGTGTAAAGACAAGGACGTTAAGGGGACGTTAAGATAAGTGAGTTAGTGGGTGATTTGACATGTGTACAGGGTAACAAGAGTTGGTCAAAGGGGTACTAGGTTTCAAGAAATGGTAATAAAGGTCAATAATATCAAGAACTAGGTCATAAGGGTGCAAGTTATGAATGAGTGGGTACACAGTGGTAGAGGGTATCAATGGGTTGGTCCTGGAGGTGCAGGGTTTTAGGGGATGGTTCAAACAGGCACAGGGTTTCAAGAGCTAGGTAATTAGGGTACATAATAATAATTAATAATAATAATTAATAAAAAAGCTACCCTATATAAATGAGTATCCACGCCTAACTAAGCTACACCCCCACGACCTAGCACTAAGTACGCTATACTCCTGAATACCTACCCCTAACTAAGCCTCACCCCTATGACCTAGCAATAACTATACTTTACCCCTGAGTACAAAACCCTTGCTAAGCTACACCACTGTGACGTAGCATTAACTACCTTATATACCTGAATACCCAACCCTAACTAAACTACACGCCTATAACCGAGCACTTACCAACCCTATAAGCCTGTGTGCCCACCCCTAACTAAACTACACCCCTATAACCCTGTGTACCCACTCCTAACTAAACTACACCCCTATGTCCTAGCACAAACTAGCCTATACCCCTGATTACCCACACCTAGCTAAGCTACTCCCCTACGACATAGCACTAACTGGACTATACCCCTGAATACCCAACCCTAACTAAAGTACACCTCTACTACCTGGCACTAACTACCCTATACCCCTGAATACCCACCCCTAACTAAGCTACACCCTTATGACTTGGCTGTAACTACCCTATACCCCTGAGTACCCACACCCCTAAATAAGCTGAACCCCTACGACCTAGCACTAACTACCCTATACCCATGAGTACCCACCGCTAACTAAGTTACACCCCTATGACTTAGCACTTACTACCCTATACCCCTGAGTACCAACCCCTAACAAAGCTACACCCCTATGAACTAGCACTTACTACCCTATACCCCTGCCTACCCATCCCTAACTGACCTACACCCCTATGACACCTAATCATATAACTACCATTTACCTATGTATGACCAAGCGCTTAATAACTTGCACCCCTGTGACCCTGAGGTTCATATCCTGTACCCCTGTGCACCCACCCCCTAATGCCATCGTCCTTACCTTAACACCCCTGAAAAAGTCTCTAGTTTATCTTACCTGGATTTGAACCCTGGCCCGTTTGCTTGAGAAGCGAAGCCCGTACCACTGAGCCATAGCGCCACTCTCGAGATATCAAAGAAAAACTACTCTATACCTTATAAGGCTGTTTAAACAAGGCTATACGGTAGTTACTTCTAGTTTTCAAGAGAGTGGCGCGATAGCTCAGTGGTACGGGCTTCGCTTCTCAAACAAGAGGACCGGGGTTCGAATCCAGGTAAGATCAACCTGAGAATTTTTCAGGGGTGTAAAGACGAGGACGTTAAGGGGACGTTAAGATAAGTGAGTTAGTGGGTGATTTGACATGTGTACAGGGTAACAAGAGTTGGTCAAAGGGGTACTAGGTTTCAAGAAATGGTAATAAGGGTCAATAATATCAAGAACTAGGTCATAAGGGTGCAAGTTATGAATGAGTGGGTACACAGGGGTAGAGGGTATCAATGGCTTGGTCTTGGAGGTGCAGGGTTTTAGGGGATGGTTCAAACAGGCAAAGGGTTTCAAGAGCTAGTTAATATGGGTACATAATAATAATTAATAAAAATAATTAATAATAATAATAATTAATAAAAATAGCTACTCTATATCCCTGAGTATCCACGCCTAACTAAGCTACACCCCTACGACCTAGCACTAACTACGCTATACTCCTGAATACCTACCCCTAACTAAGCCTCACCCCTATTACCTAGCAATAACTACACTTTACCCCTGAGTACCCAACCCTTGCTAAGCTACACCCCTGTGACGTAGCACTAACTACCTTATACCCCTGAATACCCAACTCTAACTAAACTAAACCCCTATAGCAGAGCACTTACCTACCCTGTGACCCTCTGTACCCACCCCTAACTAAACTACACCCCTATAACCCTGTGTACCCACTCCTAACTAAACTACACCCCTATGTCCTAGCACAAACTGGTCTATACCCCTGAGTACCCAACCCTAACTAAACTACACCTCTACTACCTAGCACTAACTACCCTATAACCCCTGAATACCCACCCCTAACTAAGCTACACCCTTATGACTTGGCTGTAACTACCCTATACCCCTGAGTACCCACCCCTAACTAAGCTAAACCCCTACGATCTAGCACTAACTACCCTACACCCATGAGTACCCACCGCTAACTAAGCTACACACGTATGACTTAGCACTTATTACCCTATACCCCTGAGTACCAACCCCTAGCTAAGCTACACCCCTATGACCTAGCACTTACTACCCTATATCCCTGCCTACCCATCCCTAACTGACCTACACCCCTATGACACCTAATCACATAACTACCCTTTACCCATGTATGAACAAGCGCTTACCAACTTGCACCCCTGTGACCCTGCAGTTGATATCCTTTTCCCCATTGCACCCTCCCCCTAATGCCACCGTCCTTACCTTAACACCCATGAAAAAGTCTCTAGTTTATCTTACCTGAATTCGAACCCTGGCCAGTTTGCTTGAGAAGCGAAGCCCGTACCACCGAGCCATAGCGCCACTCTCGAGATATCAAGGAAAAACTACTTTATACCTTATAAGGCTGGGTAAACAAGGCTATATTGAAGTTACTTCTAGTTTTCAAGAGAGTGGCGCGATAGCTCAGTGGTACGGGATTCGTTTCTCAAACAAGAGGACCGGGGTTCGAATCCAGGTAAGATCAACTTGAGATTTCTTCAGGGGTTTAAAGACAAGGACGTTAAGGGGACGTTAAGATAAGTGAGTTTGTGGGTGATTTGACATGTGTACAGGGTAACAAGAAATGGTCAAACGGGTACTAGGTTTCAAGGGATGGTAATAAGGGTCAATGATATCAAGAACTAGGTCATAGGGGTGCAAGGTATGAATGAGTGGGTACACAGGGGTAGAGGGTATCAATGGCTTGGTCTTGGAGGTGCAGGGTTTTAAGGGATGGCTCAACCAGCCACAGGGTTTCAGGAGCTAGGTAATATGGGTACATTATAATAATTAATAATAATAGCTACCCTATATTTCTGAGTATCCACGCCTAACTAAGCCACACCCCTACGACCTAGCACTAACTACGCTATACTCCTGAATACGTACCCCTAACTGAGCCTCACCCCTATGACCTAGAAATAACTACACTTTACCCCTGAGTACCCAACCCTTGCTAAGCTACACCCCTGTGACGTAGCACTAACTACCCTATACCCCTTAAAACCATACCCTAACTAAACTACACCCCTATAACACTGTGTACCCACTCCTAACTAAACTACACCCCTATGTCCTAGCACAAACTAGCCTATACCCCTGAGTACCCACACCTAGCCAAGCTACACCCCTACGACCTAGCACTAACTGGCCTATACCCCATTAATACCCACCCCTAACTAAGCTACACCCTTATGACTTGGCTGTAACTACCCTATACCCCTGAGTACCCAACCCTAACTAAGCTAAACCCCTACGACCTTGCACTAACTACCCTATACCCATGAGTACCCACCGATGGTAATAATGGTCAATGATATCAAAAACTAGGTCATAAGGGTGCAAGTTATGAATAAGTGGGTACACAGGGGTAGAGGGTATCAATGGCTTGGTCTTGGAGGTGCAGGGCTTTAGGGGATTGTTCAAACAAGCACAGGGTTTCAAGAGCTAGGTAATATGGGTATATAATAATAATTAATTATAATAATTAATAATAATAATAATAATTAATAAAAATAGCTACCCTATACCCCTGAGTACCCACCTCGAACTAAGCTAAACCCCTACGACCTAGCACTAACTACCATATACCCATGAGTAACCACCGCTAACTAAGCTACACCAATATGACTTAGCACTTATTACCCTATACCCCTGAGTACCAACCCCTAACTAAGCTACACCCCTATGACCTAGCACTTACTACCCTATACCCCTGCCTACCCATCCCTAACTTACCTACACCCCTATGACACCTAATCACATAACTACCCTTTACCCATGTATGAACAAGCGCTTACCAACTTGCACCCCTGTGACCCTGCCGTTGATATCCTTTTCCCCTGTGCACCCACCCCCTAATGACACCGTCCTTACCTTAAAACCAATGAAAAAGTCTCTAGTTTATCTTACCTGAATTCGAACCCTGGCCAGTTTGCTTGAGAAGTGAAGCCCGTACCACCGAGCCATAGCGCCACTCTCGAGATATCAAGGAAAAACTACTTTATACCTTATAAGGCTGGGTAAACAAGGCTATATTGTAGTTACTTCTAGTTTTCAAGAGAGGTGCAGGGTTTTAGGGGATGGTTCAACCAGCCACAGGGTTTCAGGAGCTAGTTAATATGGGTACATTATAATAATTAATAATAATAGCTACCCTATATTTCTGAGTATCCACGCCTAACTAAGCTACACCTCTATGACCTAGCAATAACTAAACTTTACCCCTGAGTACACAACCCTTTCTAAGCTACACACCTGTGACGTAGCACTAACTACCGTATACCCCTTAAAACCATACCCTAACTAAACTACACCCCTATAACCCTGTGTACCCACTCCTAACTAAACTACAACCATATGTCCTAGCACAAGCTAGCCTATACCCCTGAGTACCCACACCTAGCTAAGCTACACCCCTACGACCTAGCACTAACTGGCCTATACCCCTGAATACCCACCCCTAACTAAGCTACACCCTTATGACTTGGATGTAACTACCCTATACCCCTGAGTACCCACCCCTAACTAAGCTAAACCCCTGTTACTTAGCACTTACTACCCTATACCCCTGAGTACCAACCCCTAACAAAGCTACACCCCTATGAACTAGCACTTACTACCCTATACCACTGCCTACTCATCCCTAACTGACCTATACCCCTATGACACCTAATCATATAACTACCCTTTACCCATGTATGACCAAGCGCTAACCAACTTGCACCCCTGTGACCCTGAGGTTCATATCCTGTACCCCTGTGCACCCACCCCCTAATGCCATCGTCCTTAACTTAACACCCCTGAAAAAGTCTCTAGTTTATCTTACCTGGATTCGAACCCTGGCCCGTTTGCTTGAGAAGCGAAGGCCGTACAACTGAGCCATAGCGCCACTCTCGAGATATCAAGGAAAAACTACTCTATACCTTATAAGGCTGGGTAAACAAGGCTATACGGTAGTTTCTTCTAGTTTTCAAGAGAGTGGCGCGATAGCTCAGTGGTACGGGCTTCGCTTCTCTAACAAGAGGACCGGGGTTCAAATCCAGGTAAGATCAACTTGGGATTTTTTCAGGGGTGTTAAGAAAAGTAAGTTAAGGGGACGTTAAGATAAGTGAGTTTGTGGGTGAGTTGACAGTTGTATAGGGTAACAAGAGTTGATCAAAGGGGTACTAGGTTTCAAGAAATGGTAATAAGGGTCAATGATATCAAGAACTAGGTCATATGGGTGCAACTTATGAATGAGTGTGTACACAGTGGTAGAGGGTATCAATGGCTTGGTCTTGGAGGTGCAGGGTTTTAGGGGATGGTTCAAACAGGCACAGGGTTTCAAGAGCTAGGTAATATGGGTACATAATAATAATTAATAGTACTAATTCGAAAAAAATAGTAATTAATAAAAATAGCTATCCTATATCCCTGAGTATGCACGCCTAACTAAGCTACACCCCTACGACCTAGCACTAACTACGCTATACTCCCGAATACCTACCCCTAAATAAGCCTCACCCCTATGACCTAGCAATAACTTCACTTTACCCCTGAGTACCCAACCCTTGCTAAGCTACACCCCTGTGACGTAGCACTAACTACCTTATACCTCTGAATACCTAACTAAACTACACCCCTATAACCGAGCACTTACCTACACTATAACCCTGTGACCCACCCCTAACTAAACTACACCCCTATGTCCTAGCACTAACTAGCCTATACCCCTAAGTACATACACCTAGCTAAGCTACACCCCTACGACCTAGGACTAACTAGCCTATACCCCTGAATGCCCAACCCTAACTAAACTACACCTCTAGTACCTAGCACTAACTACCTTATACCCCTGAATACCCACCCGTAACAAAGCTACACCCTTATGACTTGGCTGTAACTACCCTATACCCCTGAGTACCCACCCCTAACTAAGCTAAACCCCTACGACCTAGCACTAACTACCCTACACCCATGAGTACCCACCGCTAACTAAGCTACACACGTATGACTTAGCACTTATTACCCTATACCCCTGAGTACCAACCCCTAGCTAAGCTACACCCCTATGACCTAGCACTTACTACCCTATATCCCTGCCTACCCATCCCTAACTGACCTACACCCCTATGACACGTAATCACATAACTACTCTTTACCCATGTATGACCAAGCGCTTACCAACTTGCATCCCTGTGACCCTGCCGTTTATATCCTTTTCCCCTGTGAACCCACCCCCTAATGCCACCGTCCTTACCTTAACACCCCTGAAAAAGTCTCTAGTTTATCTTACCTGGATTCGAACCCTGGCCCGTTTGCTTGAGAAGCGAAGTCCATAGCGCCACTCTCGAGATATCAATGAAAAACTACTCTATACCTTATAAGGCTGGGTAAACAAGGCTATACAGTAGTTACTTCTAGCTTTCAAGAGAGTGGCGCGATAGCTCTGTGGTACTTGCTTCGCTTCTCAAACAAGAGGATCGTGGTTCGAATCCAGGTCAGATCAATTTGGGATTTTTTCAGGGGTGTTAAGATAAGGACCTAAAGGGGACGTTAAGTTAAGTGAGTTAGTGGGTGAGTTGACAGGTGTACAGGGTAACAAGAGTTGGTCAAAAGAGTACTAGACTTCAAGGCATGGTAATAAGGGTCAATGATATCATAAACTAGGTCATAGGGGTGCAAGATATGAATGAGTGGGTACACAGGGGTAGAGGGTATCAATGGCTTGGTCTTGGAGGTGCAGGGTTTTAGGGGATGGTTCAACCAGTCACAGGGTTTCAAGAGCTAGGTAATATGGGTACATAATAATAATTAATAATAATAATAATTAATAAAAATATCTACCCTATATCCCTGAGTATTCACGCCTAACTAAGCTACACCCCTACGACCTAGCACTAACTACGCTATACTCCTGAATACCTACCCCTAACTAAGCCTCACCCCTATGACATAGCAATAACTACACCTTACCCCTGAGTACACACACCTAGCTAAGCTACGCCCCTACGACCTAGCGCTAACTGGCCTATGCCCCTGAATACCCAACCCTAACTAAACTATACCTCTACTACATAGCACTAACTACCCTATACCCCTGAATACCCACCCCTAACTAAGCTACACCCTTATGACTTGGCTGTAACTACCCTATACTCCTGAGTACCCACCCCTAACTAAGCTAAACCCCTACAACCTGGCACTAACTACCCTATACCCATGAGTACCAACCCCTAGCTAAGCTACATCCCTATGACTTAGCACTTACTACCCTATACCCCTCAGTACCAACCCCTAACAAAGCTACACCCCTATGAACTAGCACATACTACCCTATACCTCTGCCTACCCATCCCTAACTGACCTACACCCCTATGACACCTAATCATATAACTACCCTTTACCCATGTATGACCAAGCGCTTACCAACTTGAACCCCTGTGACCCTCAGGTTCATATCCTGTACCCCTGTGCACCCACCCCCTAATGCCATCGTCCTTACCTTAACACCCCTGAAAAAGTCTCTAGTTTATCTTACCTGGATTCGAACCCTGGCCCGTTTGCTTGAGAAGCGAAGCCCGTACCACTGAGCCATAGCGCCACTCTCGAGATATCAAGGAAAAACTACTCTATACCTTATAAGGCTGGGTAAACAAGGCTATACGGTATTTACTTCTAGTTTTCAAGAGAGTGGCGCGATAGCTCAGTGGTACGGGCTTCGCTTCTCAAACAAAAGGACCGGGGTTCGAATCCAGGTAAGATCAACTTGAGAATTTTTCAGGGGTGTAAAGACAAGGACGTTAAGGGGAAGTTAAGATAAGTGAGTTAGTTGGTGATTTGACATGTGTACAGTGTAACAAGAATTGGTCAAAGGGGTACTAGGTTTCAAGAAATGGTAATAAGGGTCAATAATATCAAGAACTAGGTCATAAGGGTGCAAGTTACAAATGAGTGGGAACACAGGGGTAGAGAGGTATCAATGGCTTGGTCTTGGAGGTGCAGGGTTTCCGGGGATGGTTCAAACAGGCACAGGGTTTCAAGAGCTAGTTAATATGGGTACATAATAATAATTAATAATAATAATAGTTAATAAAAATAGCTACCCTATATCCCTGAGTATCCACGCCTAACTAAGCTACACCCCTACGACCTAGCACTAACTACGCTATACTCCTGAATACCTACCCCTAACTAAGCCTCACCCCTATGAACTAGCAATAACTACACCATACCCCTGAGTACCCAACCCTTGCTAAGCTACACCCCTGTGACGTAGCACTAACTACCTTATACCCCTGAATACTCAGCCCTAACTAAACTACACCCCTATAACCGAGCACTTATCTACCCTATAACACTGTGTACCCACTCCTAACTAAACTACCCCCCTTTGTCCTAGCACAAACTAGCCTATACCCCTGAGTACCCACCACTAACTAAGCTAAACCCCTACGACGTAGCACTAACTACCCTACACCCATGAGTACCCACCGCTAACTAAGCTACACCCCTATGACTTAGCACTTATTACCCTATACCCCTGAGTACCAACCCCTAGCTAAGTTACACCCCTATGACTTAGCACTTACTACCCTATACCCCTGAGTATCAACCCCTAACAAAGCTACACCCTTATGACACCCCTATGACTTAGCACTTACTTCCCTATATTTCTGCCTACCCATCCCTAACTAAGCTACACACCTATGACCTAGCACTTACTACCCTATATTTCTGCCTACCCATCCCTAACTGACCTACACCCCTATGACACCTAATCAAACAACTACCCTTCACCCATGTATGACCAAGCGCTTACCAACTTGCACACCTGTGACCCTGCCGTTTATATCTTTTTTCCCTGTGCACCCACCCCCTAATGCCACCTTCCTTACCTTAACACCCCTGAAAAAGTCTCTAGTTTATCTTACCTGGATTCGAACCCTGGCCCGTGTGCTTGAGAAGTAAAGCCCGTACCACTGAGCCATAGCGCCACTTTCGAGATATCAAGAAAAAACTACTCTATACCTTATAAGGCTGGGTAAACAAGGCTATACGGTAGTTACTTCTAGTTTTCAAGAGAGTGGCGCGATAGCTCAGTGGTACGGAGAGGACCGGGGTTCGAATCCAGGTCAGATCAACTTGGGATTTTTTCAGGGGTGTTAAGACAAGGACGTAAGGGGACGTTAAGATAAGTGAGTTTGTGGGTGAGTTGACAGGTGTATAGGGTAACAAGAGTCGGTCAAAGGGGTACTAGGTTTCAAGAAATGGTAATAAGGGTCAATGATATCAAGAACTAGGTCATAGGGGTGCAAGTTATGAATGAGTGGGTACACAGGGGTAGAGGGCTTGGTTTTTGAGGTGCAGGGTTTTTAAGGGCATGGTTCAACCAGTCACACGGTTTCAAGAGCTAGGTAATATGGGTACATTATAATAATTAATAGCTACCCTATATCCCTGAGTATCCACGCCTAACTAAACTACACCCCTATGACCTAGCAATAACTAAACTTTACCCCTGAGTACCCAACCCTTTCTAAGCTACACCACTGTGACGTAGCACTAGCTACCCTATACCCCTTAAAACCATACCCTAACTAAACTACACCCCTATAACCCTGTGTACCCCCTCCTAACTAAACTACACCCCTATGTCCTAGCACTAACTAGCCTATACCCTTAAGTACATACACCTAGCTAAGCTACACCCCTACGACCTAGGACTAACTAGCCTATACCCCTGAATACCCAACCCTAACTAAACTACACCTCTACTACATAGCACTAACTACCCTATACCCCTGAATACCCACCTCTAACTAAGCTACACCCTTATGACTTGGCTGTAACTACCCTATACCCCTGAGTACCCACCCCTAACTAAGCTAAATCCATACGACCTAGCACTAACTACCCTATACCCATGAGTACCCACCGCTAACTAAGTTACACCCCTATGACTTAGCACTTACTACCCTATACCCCTGAGTACCAACCCCTAACTAAGCTACACCTCTATGAACTAGCACTTACTACCCTATACCCCTGCCTACCCATCCCTAACTGACCTACACCCCTATGATACCTAATCACATAACTACCCTTTACCCATGTTAAACCAAGCGCTTACCAACTTGCACCCCTGTGACCATGCCGTTTATATCCTGTACCCCTGTGCATTCACCCCCTAATGCCACCGTCCTTACCTTAACACCCCTGAAAAAGTCTCTAGTTGATCTTACCTGGATTCGAACCCTGGCCCGTTTGCTTGAGAAGCGAAGCCCGTACCACTGAGCCACAGCGCCACTCTTGAGATATCAAGGAAAAACTACTCTATACCTTATAAGGCTGGGTAAACAAGGCTATAGGATAGTTACTTCTAGTTTTCAAGAGAGTGGCGCGATAGCTCAGTGGTACGGGCTTCGCTTCTCAAACAAGAGGGCCGGTGTCCGAATCCAGGTCAGGTCAACTAGGGATTTTTTCAGGGGTGTAAAGATAAGGACGTTAAGTTGACGTTTAGATAAGTGAGTTTGTGGGTGAGTTGACAGGTGTATAGGGTAACAAGAGTTGGTCAAAGGGGTACAGGATTTCAAGGGTTGATAATAAGGGTCGATGATATCAGGAACTAGGTCATAGGGGTGCAAGTTATGAATGAGTGAGTACACAGGGGGTACAGGGTATCAATGGCCTGGTCTTGGAGGTGCAGGGTTTTAGGGTATGGTTCAAACAGGTACAGGGATTCAAGAGCTAGGTAATATGGGTACATTATAATAATTAATAATAATAATTAATAATAAAAATTACCCTATATCCCTGAGTATACACCCCTAATTAAGCTACACTCCTACGACCTAGCACCAACTACGCTATACTCCTGAATACCTACCCCTAACTAAGCCTCACCCCTACTACCTAGCAATAACTACACTTTACCCCTGAGTACCCAACCATTGCAAAGCTACACAACTGTGACGTAGCACTAACTTACCCTATACCCCTGAATACCCAACCCTAACTAAACTACACCCCTATAACCGAGCACCTACCTACCCTATAACCCTGAGTACCCACCCGTAACTAAACTACACCCCCATAACCGAGCACTTACCTATCCTATAACCCTGAGTACCCACACCTAGCTAAGCAACACCCCTACGACCTAGCACTAACTAGCCTATACCCCTGAAAACCCACCCCTAACTAAGCTACACCCTTATGACTTGGCTGTAACTACAATATACCCCTGAGTACCAACCACTTACTAAGCTAAACCCCTACGACCTAGCACTAACTACCCTATACCCATGAGTACCCACCGCTAATTAAGCTACACCTCTATGACTTAGCACTTACTACCCTATACCCATGAGTACCAACCCCTAACTAAGCTACACCCCTATGAACTAGCACTTACTACTCTATACCCCTGCCTACCCATCACTAACTGACCTACACCCCTATGATACCTAATCACATAACTACCCTTTACCCATGTTAAACCAAGCGCTTACCAACTTGCACCCCTGTGACCATGCCGTTTATATCCTGTACCCCTGTGCATTCACCCCCTAATGCCACCGTCCTTACCTTAACACCCCTGAAAAAGTCCCTAGTTGATCTTACCTGGACCCGAACCCTGGCCCGTTTGCTTGAGAAGCGAAGCCCGTACCACTAAGCCACAGCGTCACTCTTGAGATATAAAGGAAAAACTACTCTATACCTTATAAGGCTGGGTAAACAAGGCTATAGGGTAGTTACTTCTAGTTTTCAAGAGAGTGGCGCGATAGCTCAGTGGTACGGGCTTCGTTCTCAAACAAGAGGGCCGGGGTCCGAATCCAGGTCAGATCAACTAGGGATTTTTTCAGGGGTGTAAAGATAAGGACGTTAAGTTGACGTTTAGATAAGTGAGTTTGTGGGTGAGTTGACAGGTGTATAGGGTAACAAGTGTTGGACAAAGGGGTACAGGTTTTAAACGGTTGATAACAAGGGTCGATGATATAAAGAACTAGGTCATAGGGGTGCAAGTTATGAATGAGTGAGTACACAGGGGGTACAGGGTATCAATGGCTTGGTCTTGGAGTTGAAGGGTTTTAGGGTATGGTTCAAAGAGGTAGAAGGATTCAAGAGTTAGGTAAGATGGGTACATTATAAGAATTAATAATAATAATTACCCTATATCCCTGAGTATCCATCCCTAATTAAGCTACACCCCTACGACCTAGCACCAACTACGCTATACTGCTGAAAACCTACCACTAACTAAGCCTCACCCCTACTACCTAGCAATAACTACACTTTACCCCTGAGTACCCAACCCTTGCAAAGCTACACCCCTGTGACGTAGCACTAACTTACCCTATATCCCTGAATACCCAACCCTAACTAAACTACACCCCCATAACCGAGCACTTACCTATCTTATAACCCTGAGTACCCACCCGTAACTAAACTACACCCCTCTGTGATAGCACTAACTAGCCTATACCCCTGGGTACCCACACCTAGCTAAGCTACACCCCTACGACCTAGCACTAACTAGCCTATACCAGTGAATACCCACCCCTAACTAAGCTACACCCTTATGACTTGGCTGTAACTACAATATACCCCTGAGTACCCACCACTAACTAAGCTAAACCCCTACGACCTAGCACTAACTACCCTATAACCATGAGTACCCACCGTTAATTAAGCTACACCTCTATGACTTAGCACTTACTACCCTATACCCATGAGTACCAACCCCTAACTAAGTTACACCCCTATGAACTAGCACTTACTACCCTAAACCCCTGCCTACCCATCCCTAACTGACCTACACCCCTATGATACCTAATCACATAACTACCCTTTACCCATGTATAACCAAGCGCTTACCAACTTGCACCCCTGTGACCATGCCGTTTATATCCTGTACCCATGTGCATTCACCCCCTAATGCCACCGTCCTTACATTAACATCCCTGAAAAAGTCCCTAGTTGATCTTACCTGGATTCGAACCCTGGCCAGTTTGCTTGAGAAGCGAAGCCCGTACCACTGAGCCACAGCGCCACTCTTGAGATATCAAGGAAAAACTACTCTATACCTTATAAGGCTGAGTAAACAAGGCTATACGGTAGTTACTTCTAGTTTTCAAGAGAGTGGCGTTATAGCTCAGTGTTACGGGCTTCGCTTCTCAAACAAGAGGGCCGGGGTCCAAATCCAGGTCAGATCAACTTGGGATTTTTTCAGGGGTGTAAAGATAAGGACGTTAAGTTGACGTTTATATAAGTGAGTTTGTGGGTGAGTTGACAGGTGTATAGGGTAACAAGAGTTGGTCAAAGGGGTACAGGGTTTCAAGGGTTGGTAATAAGGGTCAATGATATCAAGAACTAGGTCATAGGGGTGCAAGTTATGAATGAGTGTGTACACGGGGGTACAGGGTATCAATGGCTTGGTCTTGACTGTGCAGGGTTCTAGAGGATGGTTCAAACAGGTACAGTGATTCAAGGGCTAGGCAATATGGGTACATTATAATAATTAAAAATAATAATTAATAATAATAATTAAGGATAATAGCTACCCTATATCCCTGAGTAACCACCCATAATTAAGCTACACCCCTACGACCTAGCACTAACTACGCTATACTCCTGAATACCTACCCCTAACTAAGCTTTACCCCTATAACCGAGCACTTACCTACCCTATAACCCTGAGTACCTACCCCTAACTAAACTACACCCCTATGTCCTAGCACTAACTGGCCTATACCCCTGAGTACCCGCACCTAGCTGAGCTACACCCATACGACCTAGCACTAACTAGCCAATACCCCTGAATACCCAACCCTAACTAAACTACACCTCTACTACCTAGCACTAACTACCCTATACCCCTGAATACCCACCCCTAACTAAGATAATCCCGTACGACTCAGCACTAACTACCCGATACCCCTGCCTAGCCATCCCTAACTGACCTACACCCCTATTAATTAGCACTTACTACCATATACCCCTGAGTACCAACCCTTAACTATGCTACACCCCTATGACCTAGCACTTACTACCCTATACCCCTGCCTACCCATCCCTAACTGACCTACACCCCTATGACACCCAATCACATAACTACCATTTACCCATGTATGACCAAGCGCTTACCAACTTGCTCCACTGTGACTCTGCCGTTTATATCCTGTTCCCCTGTGCACCCACCCCCTAATGCCACCGTCCTTACCTTAACACCCCTGAAAAAGTTCCTAGTTGATCTTATTTGGATTCGAACAGTGGCCCGTTTGATTGAGAAGCGAAGCCCGTACCACTGAGCCATAGCGCCACTCTCGAGATATCAAAGAAAAACTACTAAATACCTTACAAGGCTGGGTAAACAAGGCTATACGGTAGTTACTTCTAGTTTTCAAGAGAGTGGCGCGATAGCTCAGTGATACGGGCTTCGCTTCTCAAACAAGAGGGCCGGGGTTCGAATCCAGGTCAGATCAACTTTTGATTTTTTCAGGGGTGTAAAGATAAGGACGTTAAGTTCACGTTTAGATAAGTGATTTTGTGGGTGAGTTGATAGGTGTATAGGGTAACAAGAGTTGGTCAAAGGGGTACAGGGTTTCAAGGGTTGGTAATAAGGGTCAATGATATCAAGAACTAGGTCATAGGGGTGCAACTTATGAATGAGTGAGTACACAGTGGTACAGGGTATCAATGGCTTGGTATTGGAGGTGCAGGGTTTTAGGGGATGCTTCAAACAGGTACAGTAATTCAAGGTCTAGGTAATATGAGTACATTATAATAATTAAAAATTATAATTAAAAATAATAATTAACAATAATAGCTACCCTATATCCCTGAGTATCCACCCATAATTAAGCTACACCCCTACGACCTAGCACTAACTACGCTATACTCCTGAATACGTACCCCTAACTAAGCTTTACCCGTACGACCTAGCAATAACTACACTTTACCCCTGAGTACACAACCCTTGCTAAGCTACTCCCCTGTGACGTAGCACTAACTACCCTATACCCCTGAATACCCAACCCTAACTAAACTACACCCCTATAACCGTGCACTTACCTACCCTATAACCCTGAGTACCCATCCGTAACTAAACTACACCCCTATGTCCTAGCACTAACTAGCCTATACCCCTGGGTACCCACACCTAGCTTAGCTACACCCCTACGACCTAGCACTAACTACCCTATACCCCTGCCTACCCATCCCTAACTGACCTACACCCCTATGACACCTAATCACATAACTAATATTTACCCATGTATGACCAAGCGTTCACCAACTTGCACCCCTTTGACCCTGCCGTTTATATCCTTTACCCCTGTGCACCCAACCCCTTAATAATAATAAATAATTAATAATAAATAAAACATAATTAATAAATAATAATTAATCATAATTAATAATAATGATTAATAATAAAAATTAATAATAATAATTAATAGTAATTATTAATAATAACTAACTATAATAATTAATAATAAATAATTAATTAAAATAATATTGATAATTATAATTAATAATAATAATTAATAATAATAGCTACCCTATATCCCTGAGTATCCACCCCTAATTAAGCTACACCCCTACGACATAGCACTAACTACGCTATACTCCTGAATACCTACCCCTAACTCAGCTTTCCCCCTACGACCTAGCAGTAACTACACTTTACACCTGAGTACCCAACCCTTGCTAAGCTGCACCCCTGTGACGTAGCACTAACTACCCTATACCCTTGAATACCCAACCCTAACTAAACTACACCCCTATAACCGAACACTTACCTACCCTATAACCCTGAGAACCCACCCCTAACTAAACTACACCCCTATGTCCTAGCACTAACTAGCCTATACCCCTGAGTACGCACACCTAGCTAAGCTACACCCCTACGACTTAGCACTAACTACCCTATACACATGAACACCCACCGCTAACTAAGCTACTTCCCTTTGACTTAGCACTTACTACCCTATACCCCTGAGTACCAACCCCTAACTAAGCTACACCCCTATGACCTAACACTTACTACCCTATACCCCTGCATACCCATCCCTAACTGACCTACACCCTATGACACCTAATCACATAACTACCCTTTACCCATGTATGACCAAGCGCTTACAAACTTGCACCCCAGTGACCATACCATTTATATCCTGTACCCCTCTGCACCCACCCCCTAATGCCACCGTCCTTACCTTAACACCCCTGAAAAAGTCCCTAGTTGATCTTACCTGGATTCGAACCCTGGCCCGTTTGCTTGAGAAGCGAAGCCCGTACCACTGAGCCATAGCGCCACTCTCGAGATATCAAGGGAAAACTACTCTATACCTTATAAGGCCGGGTAAACAAGGCTATACGGTAGTTACTTCTAATTTTCAAGAGAGCACGAACTACGCTATACTCCTGAATAACTACCCCTAACTAAGCCTCGCCCATACTACCTAGCAATAACTACACTTTACCCCTGAGTACCCAACATTTGCAAAGCTACACCCCGTTGACGTAGCACTAACTATCCTATACCCCTGAATACCCAACCCTAACTAAACTACACCCCTATAACCGAGCACTTACCTACCCTATAACCCTGAGTACCCACCCGTAACTAAACTACACCCCTATGTCCTAGCACTAACTAGCCTATACCCCTGGGTACCCACACCTAGCTTAGCTACACCCCTACGACCTAGCACTAACTAGCCTATACCCCCTGAATACCCAACCCTAACTAAACTACACCTCTACTATCTAGCACTAACTAAAATATACCCCTGAGTACCCACCCCTAACTAAGCTACACCCTTATGACCTAGCACTAACTACCCTATACCCATGAGTACCCACCGCTAATTAGGCTACACCTCTATGACGTAGCACTAACTACCCTATACACCTGAACAAACAACCCCAACTAAACTACACCCCTATAACCGAGCACTTACCTACCCTATAACCCTGAGTTACCCACCCCTAACTAAACTACACCCTTATGATTTGGCTGTAACCACCCTATACCCCTGAGTACCCACCGCAAACTAAACAAACCCCTACGAACTAGCACTAACTACCGATGCCCATGAGTACCCACCGCCATTTAAGCTACACCTCTATGACTTAGCACTTACTACCCTATACCAAATGAGTACCAACCCCTAATTAAGCTACACCCCTATGGCCTAGCACTTACTACCCTATACCCCTGCCTACCCATCCCTAACTGACCTACACCCCTATGACATTCAATCACATAACTACCCTTTACCCATAAATGACCAAGCGCTTACCAAGTTGCACCCCTGTGACCCTGCCGTTTATATCCTGTACCCCTGTGTACCCACCCCCTAATGCCACCGTCCTTACCTTAACACCCCTGAAAAAGTCCCTAGTTGATCTTATCTGGATTCGAACCCTGGCCCGTTAGCTTCAGAAGCGAAGCCCGTACCACTGAGCCATAGCGCCACTCATGAGATATTAAGGAAAAACTACTCTATACCTTATAAGGCTTGGTAAACAAGGCTATACGGTAGTTACTTCTAGTTTTAAAGAGAGTGGCGCGATAGCTCAGTGGTACGGGCTTCGCTTCTCAAACAAGAGGGCCGGGGTTCGAATCAAGGTCAGATCAACTTGGGGGTTTTTCAGGGGTGTAAAGATAAGGACGTTAAGTTGACGTTTAGATAAGTGAGTTTGTGGGTGAGTTGACAGGTGTATAGGGTAACAAGAGTTGGTCAAAGGGGTACAGGATTTCAAGGGTTGAAAATAAGGGTCGATGATATCAAGAACTAGGTCATAGGGGTGCAAGTTATGAATGAGTGAGTACACAGGCGTACAGGGTATCAATGGCTTGGTCTTGGAGGTGCAGGGTTTGAACCTGCCGTTTATATCCTGTACCCCTGTGCAACCACCCTCTTAATAATAATAACTAATTAATAATTAATAAAAAATAATTAATAAATGATAATTAATAATTAATAATTAATAATAATAACTAATAATGATAATAATTAATAATAATAATTAATAATAATAATTAATAATAATGATTAATAGTAATTAATAATAATAACTCATAATAATAACTCATAATAATAACTCATAATAATAACTCATAATAATAACTATTAATAATAAGTAATAATAAATAATTAATAATAAATAATAATAATAATAATAATAATAATAATAATAAATTAATAATAATAAATTAATAATTAATAATTAATAATTAATAATTAATAATTAATAATTAATAATTAATAATTAATAATTAATAATTAATAATTAATAATTAATAATTAACAATTAACAATTAACAATTAACAATTAACAATTAATAATTAATAATTAATAATAATAATAAATAATAATAATAAATAATAATAATAAATAATAATAATAAATAATAATAATAAATAATAATAATAAATAATAATAATAAATAATAATATTAAATAATAATATTAAATAATAATATTAAATAATAATAATAAATAATAAATAATAAATAATAAATAATAATAATAATAATAAAAATAATAATAAAAATAATAATAAAAAAATAATAATAATAATAAAAATAGTAATAATAATATTGAATAATAATAATTACCCTATATCCCTGAGTATCCACCCCTTATTAGGCTACACCCCTACGACCTAGCACTAACTACGCTATACTCCTGAATACCTACCCCTAAATAAGCCAACCCCTACGACCTAGCAATAACTACACGTTACCCCTGAGTACCCAACCCTTGCTTAGCTACACCCCTGTGACGTAGCACTAACTACCCTATATCCCTGAATACCCAACCCTAACTAAACTACACCCCTATAACCGAGCACTAACCTACCCTATAACCCTGAGTACCCAACCCTAACTAAACTACACCCCTATAACCGAGCACTTACCTACCCTATAACCCTGAGTACCCACCCCTAACTAAACTACACCCCTCTGTCCTAGCACTAACTGGCCTATACCCCTGAGTACCCGCACCTAGCTGAGCTACACCCCTACGACCTAGCACTAACTAGCCAATACCCCTGAATACCCAACCCTGACTAAACTACACCTCTACTACCTAGCACTAACTACCCTATACCCCTGAATACCCACCCCTAACTAAGATAATCACGTACGACTCAGCACTAACTACCCGATACCCCTGCCTAGCCATCCCTAACTGACCTACACCCCTATGACTTAGCACTTAATACCTTATACCCCTGAGTACCAACCCATAATTATGCTACACCCCTATGACCTAGCACTTACTACCCTATACCCCTGCCTACCCATCCCTAACTGACCTACACCCCTATGACACCCAATCACATAACTACCATTTACCCATGTATGACCAAGCGCTTACCAACTTGCTCCCCTGTGACTCTGCCGTTTATATCCTGTACCCCTGTGCACCCACTCCCTAATGCCACCGTCCTTACCTTAACACCCCTGAAAAAGTCCGTAGTTGATCTTACCTGGATTCGAACCCTGGCCCGTTAGCTTCAGAAGCGAAGCCCGTACCACTGAGCCATAGCGCCACTCATGAGATATTAAGGAAAAACTACTCTATACCTTATAAGGCTTGGTAAACAAGGCTATACGGTAGTTACTTCTAGTTTTAAAGAGAGTGGCGCGATAGCTCAGTGGTACGGGCTTCGCTTCTCAAACAAGAGGGCCGGGGTTCGAATCAAGGTCAGATCAACTTGGGGTTTTTTCAGGGGTTTAAAGATAAGGACGTTAAGTTGACGTTTAGATAAGTGAGTTTGTGGGTGAGTTGACAGGTGTATAGGGTAACAAGAGTTGGTCAAAGGGGTACAGGATTTCAAGGGTTGAAAATAAGGGTCGATGATATCAAGAACTAGGTCATAGGGGTGCAAGTTATGAATGAGTGAGTACACAGGCGTACAGGGTATCAATGGCTTGGTCTTGGAGGTGCAGGGTTTTAGGGTATGGTTCAAACAGGTACAGGTATTCAAGAGCTAGGTAATATGGGTACATTATAATAATTAATAATAATAATTAATAATAATAACTAATAATGATAATAATTAATAATAATAATTAATAATAATAATCAATAATAATGATTAATAGTAATTAATAATAATAACTCATAATAATAACTATTAATAATAATTAATAATAAATAATTAATAATAAATAATAATAATAATAATAATAATAAATTAATAATTAATAATTAATAATTAATAATTAATAATTAATAATTAATAATTAATAATTAATAATTAATAATTAACAATTAACAATTAACAATTAACAATTAACAATTAACAATTAACAATTAACAATTAACAATTAACAATTAATAATAATAATAAAAAATAAATAATAAATAATAATTATAATAATAATAATAATAATAATAATAATAATAATAATAATAATAATAATAATAATAATAATAATAATAATAATTACCCTATATCCCTGAGTATCCACCCCTTATTAGGCTACACCCCTACGACCTAGCACTAACTACGCTATACTCCTGAATACCTACCCCTAAATAAGCCAACCCCTACGACCTAGCAATAACTACACGTTACCCCTGAGTACCCAACCCTTGCTTAGCTACACCCCTGTGACGTAGCACTAGCTACCCTATTCCCCTGAATACCCAACCCTAACTAAACTACACCCCTATAACCGAACACTAGCCTACCCTATAACCCTGAGTACCCAACCCTAACTAAACTACACCCCTATAACCGAGCACTTACCTACCCTATAACCCTGAGTACCCACCCCTAACTAAACTACACCCCTATGTCCTAGCACTAACTGGCTTATACCCCTGAGTACCCGCACCTAGCTGAGCTACACCCCTACGACCTAGCACTAACTAGCCAATACCCCTGAATACCCAACCCTGACTAAACTACACCTCTACTACCTAACACTAACTACCCTATACCCCTGAATACCCACCCCTAACTAAGATAATCCCGTACGACTCAGCACTAACTACCCGATACCCCTGCCTAGCCATCCCTAACTGACCTACACACCTATGACTTAGCACTTACTACCATATACCCCTGAGTACCAACCCATAACTATGCTACACCCCTATGACCTAGCACTTACTACCCTATACCCCTGAATACCCATCCCTAACTGACCTACACCCCTATGACACCCAATCACATAACTACCATTTACCCATGTATGACCAAGCGCTTACCAACTTGCTCCCCTGTGACTCTGCCGTTTATATCCTGTACCCCTGTGCACCCACTCCCTAATGCCACCGTCCTTACCTTAACACCCCTGAAAAAGTCCGTAGTTGATCTTACCTGGATTCGAACCCTGGCCCGTTTGATTGAGAAGCGAAGCCCGCACCACTGAGCCATAGCGCCACCCTCGAGATATCAAGGGAAAACTACTCTATACCTTATAAGGCTGGGTAAACAATGCTATACGGTAGTTACTTCTAGTTTTCAAGAGAGTGGCGCGATAGCTCAGTAGTACGGGCTTCGCTTCTCAAACAAGAGGGCCGGGGTTCGAATCCAGGTCAGATCAACTTGGGATTTTTTCAGGGGTGTAAAGATAAGAACGTTATGTTGACGTTTAGATAAGTGATTTTGTGGGTGAGTTGAAAGGTGTATAGGGTAACAAGAGTTGGTCAAAGGGGTACAGGGTTTCAAGGGTTGGTAATAAGGGTCAATGATATCAAGAACTAGGTCATAGGGGTGCAAGTTATGAATGAGTGAGTACAATGAGGTACAGGGTATCAATGGCTTGGTATTGGAGGTGCAGGGTTTTAGGGTATGGTTCAAACAGGTACAGGGATTCAAGAGCTAGGTAATATGGGTACATTATAATAATTAATAATAATAATAATTAATAATAAAAATTACCCTATATCCGTGAGTATCCACCCCTAATTAAGCTACACCCCTACGACCTAGCACCAACTACGCTATACTCCTGAATACCTACCCCTAACTAAGCCTCACCCCTACTACCTAGCAATAACTACACTTTACCCCTGAGTACCCAACCCTTGCAAAGCTACACCCCTGTGACGTAGCACTAACTTACCCTATACCCCTGAATACCCAACCCTAACTAAACTACACCCCTATAACCGAGCACTTACCTACCCTATAACCCTGAGTACCCACCCGTAACTAAACTACACCCCCATATCCGAGCACTTACCTATCCTATAACCCTGAGTAACCACACCTACCTAAGCTACACCCCTACGACCTAGCACTAACTAGCCTATACCCCTGAATACCCACCCCTAACTAAGCTACACCCTTATGACTTGGCTGTAACTACAATATACCCCTGAGTACCCACCACTAACTAAGCTAAACCCCCATAACCGAGCACTTACCTATCCTATAACCCTGAGTACCCACCCGTAACTAAACTACACCCCTCTGTCCTAGCACTAACTAGCCTATACCCCTGGGTACCCACACCTAGCTAAGCTACACCCCTACGACCTAGCACTAACTAGCCTATACCCCTGAATACCCACCCCTAACTAAGCTACACCCTTATGACTTGGCTGTAACTACAATATACCCCTGAGTACCCACCACTTACTAAGCTAAACCCCTACGAACTAGCACTAACTACCCTATACCCATGAGTACCCACCGCTTATTAAGCTACACCTCTATGACTTAGCACTTACTACCCTATACCCATGAGTACCAACCCCTAACTAAGCTACACCACTATGAACTAGCACTTACTACCCTATACCCCTGCCTACCCATCCCTAACTGACCTACACCCCTATGACACCCAATCACATAACTACCCTTTACCCATGTATAACCAAGCGCTTACCAACTTGCACCCCTGTGACCATGCCGTTTATATCCTGCACCCCTGTGTACCAACCCCCTAATGCCACCGTCCTTACCTTAACACCCCTGAAAAAGTCCCTAGTTGATCTTACCTGGATTCGAACCCTGGACCGTTTGCTTCAGAAGCGAAGCCCGTACCACTGAGCCATAGCGCCACTCTTGAGATATCAAGGAAAAACTACTCTATACCTTTTAAGGCTGGGTAAACAAGGCTATACGGTAGTTACTTCTAGTTTTCAAGAGAGTGGCGCGATAGCTCAGTGGTACGGGCTTCGCTTCTCAAACAAGAGGGCCGGGGTTCGAATCAAGGTCAGATCAACTTGGGGGTTTTTCAGGGGTGTAAAGATAAGGACGTTAAGTTGACGTTTAGATAAGTGAGTTTGTGGGTGAGTTGACAGGTGTATAGGGTAACAAGAGTTGGTCAAAGGGGTACAGGATTTCAAGGGTTGAAAATAAGGGTCGATGATATCAAGAACTAGGTCATAGGGGTGCAAGTTATGAATGAGTGAGTACACAGGCGTACAGGGTATCAATGGCTTGGTCTTGGAGGTGCAGGGTTTGAACCTGCCGTTTATATCCTGTACCCCTGTGCAACCACCCTCTTAATAATAATAACTAATTAATAATTAATAAAAAATAATTAATAAATGATAATTAATAATTAATAATTAATAATAATAACTAATAATGATAATAATTAATAATAATAATTAATAATAATAATTAATAATAATGATTAATAGTAATTAATAATAATAAATAATAATAATAATAATAATAATAATAATAATAATAATAATAATAATAATAATAATAATAATAATAAATTAATAATAATAATAATAATAATAATAATAATAATAATAATAATAATAATAATAATAATAAATTAATAATAATAATAATAATAAATTAATAATAATAAATTAATAATTAATAATTAATAATTAATAATTAATAATTAATAATTAATAATTAATAATTAATAATTAATAATTAATAATTAATAATTATAAATTAATAATTAATAATTAATAATTAATAATTAATAATTAATAATTAATAATTAATAATTAGTAATTAATAATTAATAATTAATATTTAAAAATTAATAATTAATAATTAATAATTAATAATTAATAATCAACAATTAACAATTAATAATTAACAATTAACAATTAATAATTAACAATTAACAATTAACAATTAACAATTAATAATTAATAATTAATAATAATAATATTAAATAATAATATTAAATAATAATATTAAATAATAATAATAAATAATAAATAATAAATAATAAATAATAAATAATAATAATAAAAATAATAATAAAAATAATAATAAAAAAAATAATAATAATAATATTGAATAATAATAATTACCCTATATCCCTGAGTATCCACCCCTTATTAGGCTACACCCCTACGACCAAGCACTAACTACGCTATACTCCTGAATACCTTCCCCTAAATAAGCCAACCCCTACGACCTAGCAATAACTACACGTTACCCCTGAGTACCCAACCCTTGCTTAGCTACACCCCTGTGACGTAGCACTAACTACCCTATACCCCTGAATACCCAACCCTAACTAAACTACACCCCTATAACCGAGCACTAACCTACCCTATAACCCTGAGTACCCAACCCTAACTAAACTACACCCCTATAACCGAGCACTTACCTACCCTATAACCCTGAGTACCCACCCCTAACTAAACTACACCCCTATGTCCTAGCACTAACTGGCCTATACCCCTGAGTACCCGCACCTAGCTGAGCTACACCCCTACGACCTAGCACTAACTAGCCAATACCCCTGAATACCCAACCCTGACTAAACTACACCTCTACTACCTAACACTAACTACCCTATACCCCTGAATACCCACCCCTAACTAAGATAATCCCGTACGACTCAGCACTAACTACCCGATACCCCTGCCTAGCCATCCCTAACTGACCTACACCCCTATGACTTAGCACTTAATACCTTATACCCCTGAGTACCAACCCATAACTATGCTACACCCCTATGACCTAGCACTTACTACCCTATACCCCTGCCTATCCATCCCTAACTGACCTACACCCCTATGACACCCAATCACATAACTACCATTTACCCATGTATGACCAAGCGCTTACCAACTTGCTCCCCTGTGACTCTGCCGTTTATATCCTGTACCCCTGTGCACCCACTCCCTAATGCCACCGTCCTTACCTTAACACCCCTGAAAAAGTCCGTAGTTGATCTTACCTGGATTCGAACCCTGGCCCGTTAGCTTCAGAAGCGAAGCCCGTACCACTGAGCCATAGCGCCACTCATGAGATATTAAGGAAAAACTACTCTATACCTTATAAGGCTTGGTAAACAAGGCTATACGGTAGTTACTTCTAGTTTTAAAGAGAGTGGCGCGATAGCTCAGTGGTACGTGCTTCGCTTCTCAAACAAGAGGGCCGGGGTTCGAATCAAGGTCAGATCAACTTGGGGTTTTTTCAGGGGTTTAAAGATAAGGACGTTAAGTTGACGTTTAGATAAGTGAGTTTGTGGGTGAGTTGACAGGTGTATAGGGTAACAAGAGTTGGTCAAAGGGGTACAGGATTTCAAGGGTTGAAAATAAGGGTCGATGATATCAAGAACTAGGTCATAGGGGTGCAAGTTATGAATGAGTGAGTACACAGGCGTACAGGGTATCAATGGCTTGGTCTTGGAGGTGCAGGGTTTGAACCTGTCGTTTATATCCTGTACCCCTGTGCAACCACCCTCCTAATAATAATAACTAATTAATAATTAATAAAAAATAATTAATAAATGATAATTAATAATTAATAATTAATAATAATAACTAATAATGATAATAATTAATAATAATAATTAATAATAATGATTAATAGTAATTAATAATAATAACTCATAATAATAACTATTAATAATAATTAATAATAAATAATTAATAATAAATAATAATAATAATAATAATAATAATAAATTAATAATTAATAATTGATAATTAATAATTAATAATTAATAATTATTAATTAATAATTAATAATTAATAATTAATAATTAATAATTAATAATTAATAATTAATAATTAATAATTAATAATTAATAATTAATAATTAATAATTAATAATTAACAATTAACAATTAACAATTAACAATTAACAATTAACAATTAACAATTAACAATTAACAATTAATAATAATAATAAATAATAAATAATAAATAATAATTATAATAATAATAATAATAATAATAATAATAATAATAATAATAATAATAATAATAATAATAATAATAATAATAATAATAATAATAATAATAATAATAATAATAATAATAATAATAATAATAATAATAATAATAATAATAATAATAATAATAAAAATAGTAATAATAATAATGAATAATAATAATTACCCTATATCCCTGAGTATCCACCCCTTATTAGGCTACACCCCTACGACCTAGCACTAACTACGCTATACTCCTGAATACCTACCCCTAAATAAGCCAACCCCTACGACCTAGCAATAACTACACGTTACCCCTGAGTACCCAACCCTTGCTTAGCTACACCCCTGTGACGTAGCACTAGCTACCCTATACCCCTGAATACCCAACCCTAACTAAACTACACCCCTATAACCGAGTACTAGCCTACCCTATAACCCTGAGTACCCAACCCTAACTAAACTACACCCCTATAACCGAGCACTTACCTACCCTATAACCCTGAGTACCCACCCCTAACTAAACTACACCCCTATGTCCTAGCACTAACTGGCTTATACCCCTGAGTACCCGCACCTAGCTGAGCTACACCCCTACGACCTAGCACTAACTAGCCAATACCCCTGAATACCCAACCCTGACTAAACTACACCTCTACTACCTAACACTAACTACCCTATACCCCTGAATACCCATCCCTAACTAAGATAATCCCGTACGACTCAGCACTAACTACCCGATACCCCTGCCTAGCCATCCCTAACTGACCTACACCCCTATGACTTAGCACTTACTACCATATACCCCTGAGTACCAACCCATAACTATGCTACACCCCTATGACCTAGCACTTACTACCCTATACCCCTGAATACCCATCCCTAACTGACCTACACCCCTATGACACCCAATCACATAACTACCATTTACCCATGTATGACCAAGCGCTTACCAACTTGCTCCCCTGTGACTCTGCCGTTTATATCCTGTACCCCTGTGCACCCACTCCCTAATGCCACCGTCCTTACCTTAACACCCCTGAAAAAGTCCGTAGTTGATCTTACCTGGATTCGAACCCTGGCCCGTTTGATTGAGAAGCGAAGCCCGCACCACTGAGCCATAGCGCCACCCTCGAGACATCAAGGGAAAACTACTCTATACCTTATAAGGCTGGGTAAACAAGGCTATACGGTAGTTACTTCTAGTTTTCAAGAGAGTGGCGCGATAGCTCAGTGATACGGGCTTCGCTTCTCAAACAAGAGGGCCGGGGTTCGAATCCAGGCCAGATCAACTTGGGATTTTTTCAGGGGTGTAAATATAAGGACGTTAAGTTGACGTTTAGATAAGTGATTTTGTGGGTGAGTTGATAGGTGTATAGGGTAACAAGAGTTGGTCAAAGGGGTACAGGATTTCATGGGTTGATAATAAGGGTCGATGATATCAAGAACTAGGTTATAGGGGTGCAAGTTATGAATGAGTGAGTACACAGGCGTACAGGGTATCAATGGCTTGGTCTTGGAGGTGCAGGGTTTTAGGGTATGGTTCAAACAGGTATAGGGATTCAAGAGCTAGGTAATATGGGTACATTATAATAATTACCCTATATCCATGAGTATCCACCCCTAATTAAGCTACACCCCTACGACCTAGCACGAACTACGCTATACTCCTGAATACCTACCCCTAACTAAGCCTCGCCCCTACTACCTAGCAATAACTACACTTTACCCCTGAGTACCCAACATTTGCAAAGCTACACCCCGTTGACGTAGCACCAACTATCCTATACCCCTGAATACCCAACCCTAACAAAACTACACCCTCATAACCGAGCACTTACCTACCCTATAACCCTGAGTACCCACCCGTAACTAAACTACACCCCTATGTCCTAGCACTAACTAGCCTATACCCCTGGGTACCCACACCTAGCTTAGCTACACCCCTACGACCTAGAACTAACTAGCCTATACCCGCTGAATACCCAACCCTAACTAAACTACACCTCTCCTATCTAGCACTAACTACAATATACCCCTGAGTACCCACCCCTAACTAAGCTACACCCTTATGACCTAGCACTTACTACCCTATACCCATGAGTACCCACCGCTAATTATGCTACACCTCTATGACGTAGCATTAACTACCCTATACACCTGAATACCCAACCTTAACTAAACTACACCCCTATAACCGAGCACTTACCTACCCTATAACCCTGAGTTACCCACCCCTAACTAAACTACACCCTTATGACTTGGCTGTAACCATCCTATACCCCTGAGTACCCACCGCGAACTAAACAAACCCCTACGAACTAGCACTAACTACCCTATACCCATGAGTACCCACCGCTAATTAAGCTACACATCTATGACTTAGCACTTACTACCCTATACAAAATGAGTACCAACCCCTAATTAAGCTACACCCCTATGACCTAGCACTTACTACCCTATACCCCTGCCTACCCATCCCTAACTGACCTACACCCCTATGACACTCAATCACATAACTACCCTTTACCCATGTATGACCAAGCGCTTACCAACTTGCACCACTGTGACCCTGCCGTTTATATCCTGTACCCCTGTGCACCCACCCCCTAATGCCACCGTCCTTACCTTAACACCCCTGAAAAAGTCCCTAGTTGATCTTACCTGGATTCGAACCTTGGCCCGTTTGCTTCAGAAGCGAAGCCCGTACCACTGAGCCATAGCGCCACTCATGAGATATTAAGGAAAAACTACTCTATACCTTATAAGGCTTGGTACACAAGGCTATACGGTAGTTACTTCTAGTTTTAAAGAGAGTGGCGCGATAGCTCAGTGGTACGTGCTTCGCTTCTCAAACAAGAGGGCCGGGGTTCGAATCAAGGTCAGATCAACTTGGGGTTTTTTCAGGGGTTTAAAGATAAGGACGTTAAGTTGACGTTTAGATAAGTGAGTTTGTGGGTGAGTTGACAGGTGTATAGGGTAACAAGAGTTGGTCAAAGGGGTACAGGATTTCAAGGGTTGAAAATAAGGGTCGATGATATCAAGAACTAGGTCATAGGGGTGCAAGTTATGAATGAGTGAGTACACAGGCGTACAGGGTATCAATGGCTTGGTCTTGGAGGTGCAGGGTTTGAACCTGCCGTTTATATCCTGTACCCCTGTGCAACCACCCTCCTAATAATAATAACTAATTAATAATTAATAAAAAATAATTAATAAATGATAATTAATAATTAATAATTAATAATAATAACTAAAAATGATAATAATTAATAATAATAATTAATAATAATAATTAATAATAATGATTAATAGTAATTAATAATAATAGCTCATAATAATAACTATTAATAATAATTAATAATAAATAATTAATAATAAATAAAAATAATAATAATAATAATAATAAATTAATAATTAATAATTAATAATTAATAATTAATAATTAATAATTAATAATTAATAATTAATAATTAATAATTAATAATTAATAATTAATAATTAATAATTAATAATTAATAATTAATAATTAACAATTAACAATTAACAATTAACAATTAATAATTAACAATTAACAATTAATAATTAACAATTAACAATTAACAATTAACAATTAACAATTAACAATTAACAATTAATAATAATAATAAATAATAAATAATAATTATAATAATAAATAATAAATAATAAATAATAAATAATAATTATAATAATAATAATAATAATAATAATAATAATAATAATAATAATAATGATAATAAAAATAGTAATAATAATAATGAATAATAATAATTACCCTATATCCCTGAGTATCCACCCCTTATTAGGCTACACCCCTACGACCTAGCACTAACTACGCTATACTCCTGAATACCTACCCCTAAATAAGCCAACCCCTACGACCTAGCCATAACTACACGTTACCCCTGAGTACCCAACCCTTGCTTAGCTACACCCCTGTGACGTAGCACTAGCTACCCTATACCCCTGAATACCCAACCCTAACTAAACTACACCCCTATAACCGAGCACTAGCCTACCCTATAACCCTGAGTACCCAACCCTAACTAAACTACACCCCTATAACCGAGCACTTACCTACCCTATAACCCTGAGTACCCACCCCTAACTAAACTACACCCCTATGTCCTAGCACTAACTGGCTTATACCCCTGAGTACCCGCACCTAGCTGAGCTACACCCCTACGACCTAGCACTAACTAGCCAATACCCCTGAATACCCAACCCTGACTAAACTACACCTCTACTACCTAACACTAACTACCCTATACCCCTGAATACCCACCCCTAACTAAGATAATCCCGTACGACTCAGCACTAACTACCCGATACCCCTGCCTAGCCATCCCTAACTGACCTACACCCCTATGACTTAGCACTTACTACCATATACCCCTGAGTACCAACCCATAACTATGCTACACCCCTATGACCTAGCACTTACTACCCTATACCCCTGCCTACCTATCCCTAACTGACCTACACCCCTATGACACCCAATCACATAACTACCCTTTACCCATGTATAACCAAGCGCTTACCAGCTTGCACCCCTGTGACCATGCCGTTTATATCCTGTACCCCTGTGTACCAACCCCCTAATGCCACCGTCCTTACCTTAACACCCCTGAAAAAGTCCCTAGTTGATCTTACCTGGATTCGAACCCTGGACCGTTTGCTTCAGAAGCGAAGCCCGTACCACTGAGCCATAGCGCCACTCTTGAGATATCAAGGAAAAACTACTCTATACCTTTTAAGGCTGGGTAAACAAGGCTATACGGTAGTTACTTCTAGTTTTCAAGAGAGTGGCGCGATAGCTCAGTGGTACGGGCTTCGCTTCTCAAACAAGAGGGCCGGGGTTCGAATCCAGGTCAGATCAACTTGGGATTTTTTCAGGGGTGTAAAGATAAGAACGTTAAGTTGACGTTTAGATAAGTGATTTTGTGGGTGAGTTGAAAGGTGTATAGGGTAACAAGAGTTGGTCAAAGGGGTACAGGGTTTCAAGGGTTGGTAATAAGGGTCAATGATATCAAGAACTAGGTCATAGGGGTGCAAGTTATGAATGAGTGAGTACAATGAGGTACAGGGTATCAATGGCTTGGTATTGGAGGTGCAGGGTTTTAGGGTATGGTTCAAACAGGTACAGGGATTCAAGAGCTAGGTAATATGGGTACATTATAATAATTACCCTATATCCATGAGTATCCACCCCTAATTAAGCTACACCCCTACGACCTAGCACGAACTACGCTATACTCCTGAATACCTACCCCTAACTAAGCCTCGCCCCTACTACCTAGCAATAACTACACTTTACCCCTGAGTACCCAACATTTGCAAAGCTACACCCCGTTGACGTAGCACCAACTATCCTATACCCCTGAATACCCAACCCTAACAAAACTACACCCCTATAACCGAGCACTTACCTACCCTATAACCCTGAGTACCCACCCGTAACTAAACTACACCCCTATGTCCTAGCACTAACTAGCCTATACCCCTGGGTACCCACACCTAGCTTAGCTACACCCCTACGACCTAGAACTAACTAGCCTATACCCGCTGAATACCCAACCCTAACTAAACTACACCTCTCCTATCTAGCACTAACTACAATATACCCCTGAGTACCCACCCCTAACTAAGCTACACCCTTATGACCTAGCACTTACTACCCTATACCCATGAGTACCCACCGCTAATTAGGCTACACCTCTATGACGTAGCATTAACTACCCTATACACCTGAATACCCAACCTTAACTAAACTACACCCCTATAACCGAGCACTTACCTACCCTATAACCCTGAGTTACCCACCCCTAACTAAACTACACCCTTATGACTTGGCTGTAACCACCCTATACCCCTGAGTACCCACCGCAAACTAAACAAACCCCTACGAACTAGCACTAACTACCCTATACCCATGAGTACCCACCGCTAATTAAGCTACACATCTATGACTTAGCACTTACTACCCTATACAAAATGAGTACCAACCCCTAATTAAGCTACACCCCTATGACCTAGCACTTACTACCCTATACCCCTGCCTACCCATCCCTAACTGACCTACACCCCTATGACACTCAATCACATAACTACCCTTTACCCATGTATGACCAAGCGCTTACCAACTTGCACCTTTGTGACCCTGCCGTTTATATCCTGTACCCCTGTGCACCCACCCCCTAATGCCACCGTCCTTACCTTAACACCCCTGAAAAAGTCCCTAGTTGATCTTACCTGGATTCGAACTATGGCCCGTTTGCTTCAGAAGCGAAGCCCGTACCACTGAGCCATAGCGCCACTCATGAGATATTAAGGAAAAACTACTCTATACCTTATAAGGCTTGGTAAACAAGGCTATACGGTAGTTACTTCTAGTTTTAAAGAGAGTGGCGCGATAGCTCAGTGGTACGTGCTTCGCTTCTCAAACAAGAGGGCCGGGGTTCGAATCAAGGTCAGATCAAATTGGGGTTTTTTCAGGGGTTTAAAGATAAGGACGTTAAGTTGACGTTTAGATAAGTGAGTTTGTGGGTGAGTTGACAGGTGTATAGGGTAACAAGAGTTGGTCAAAGGGGTACAGGATTTCAAGGGTTGAAAATAAGGGTCGATGATATCAAGAACTAGGTCATAGGGGTGCAAGTTATGAATGAGTGAGTACACAGGCGTACAGGGTATCAATGGCTTGGTCTTGGAGGTGCAGGGTTTGAACCTGCCGTTTATATCCTGTACCCCTGTGCAACCACCCTCCTAATAATAATAACTAATTAATAATTAATAAAAAATAATTAATAAATGATAATTAATAATTAATAATTAATAATAATAACTAATAATGATAATAATTAATAATAATAATTAATAATAATAATTAATAATAATGATTAATAGTAATTAATAATAATAACTCATAATAATAACTATTAATAATAATTAATAATTAATAATTAATAATTAATAATTAATAATTAATAATTAATAATTAATAATTAATAATTAATAATTAACAATTAACAATTAACAATTAACAATTAACAATTAATAATTAACAATTAACAATTAACAATTAATAATTAATAATTAACAATTAACAATTAATAATTAACAATTAACAATTAACAATTAACAATTAACAATTAACAATTAACAATTAACAATTAATAAAAATAATAAATAATAAATAATAATTATAATAATAAATAATAAATAATAAATAATAAATAATAATTATAATAATAAATAATAAATAATAAATAATAATTATAATAATAATAATAATAATAATAATAATAATAATAATAATAATAATAATAATAATAATAATAATAATAAAAATAGTAATAATAATAATGAATAATAATAATTACCCTATATCCCTGAGTATCCACCCCTTATTAGGCTACACCCCTACGACCTAGCACTAACTACGCTATACTCCTGAATACCTACCCCTAAATAAGCCAACCCCTACGACCTAGCAATAACTACACGTTACCCCTGAGTACCCAACCCTTGCTTAGCTACACCCCTGTGACGTAGCACTAGCTACCCTATACCCCTGAATACCCAACCCTAACTAAACTACACCCCTATAACCGAGCACTAGCCTACCCTATAACCCTGAGTACCCAACCCTAACTAAACTACACCCCTATAACCGAGCACTTACCTACCCTATAACCCTGAGTACCCACCCCTAACTAAACTACACCCCTATGTCCTAGCACTAACTGGCTTATACCCCTGAGTACCCGCACCTAGCTGAGCTACACCCCTACGACCTAGCACTAACTAGCCAATACCCCTGAATACCCAACCCTGACTAAACTACACCTCTACTACCTAACACTAACTACCCTATACCCCTGAATACCCACCCCTAACTAAGATAATCCCGTACGACTCAGCACTAACTACCCGATACCCCTGCCTAGCCATCCCTAACTGACCTACACCCCTATGACTTAGCACTTACTACCATATACCCCTGAGTACCAACCCATAACTATGCTACACCCCTATGACCTAGCACTCACTACCCTATACCCCTGCCTACCCATCCCTAACTGACCTACACCCCTATGACACCCAATCACATAACTACCCTTTACCCATGTATAACCAAGCGCTTACCAACTTGCACCCCTGTGACCATGCCGTTTATATCCTGTACCCCTGTGTACCAACCCCCTAATGCCACCGTCCTTACCTTAACACCCCTGAAAAAGTCCCTAGTTGATCTTACCTGGATTCGAACCCTGGACCGTTTGCTTCAGAAGCGAAGCCCGTACCACTGAGCCATAGCGCCACTCTTGAGATATCAAGGAAAAACTACTCTATACCTTTTAAGGCTGGGTAAACAAGGCTATACGGTAGTTACTTCTAGTTTTCAAGAGAGTGGCGCGATAGCTCAGTGGTACGGGCTTCGCTTCTCAAACAAGAGGGCCGGGGTTCGAATCCAGGTCAGATCAACTTGGGATTTTTTCAGGGGTGTAAAGATAAGAACGTTAAGTTGACGTTTAGATAAGTGATTTTGTGGGTGAGTTGAAAGGTGTATAGGGTAACAAGAGTTGGTCAAAGGGGTACAGGGTTTCAAGGGTTGGTAATAAGGGTCAATGATATCAAGAACTAGGTCATAGGGGTGCAAGTTATGAATGAGTGAGTACAATGAGGTACAGGGTATCAATGGCTTGGTATTGGAGGTGCAGGGTTTTAGGGTATGGTTCAAACAGGTACAGGGATTCAAGAGCTAGGTAATATGGGTACATTATAATAATTAATAATAATAATAATTAATAATAAAAATTACCCTATATCCGTGAGTATCCACCCCTAATTAAGCTACACCCCTACGACCTAGCACCAACTACGCTATACTCCTGAATACCTACCCCTAACTAAGCCTCACCCCTACTACCTAGCAATAACTACACTTTACCCCTGAGTACCCAACCCTTGCAAAGCTACACCCCTGTGACGTAGCACTAACTTACCCTATACCCCTGAATACCCAACCCTAACTAAACTACACCCCTATAACCGAGCACTTACCTACCCTATAACCCTGAGTACCCACCCCTAACTAAACTACACCCCCATAACCGAGCACTTACCTATCCTATAACCCTGAGTAACCACACCTACCTAAGCTACACCCCTACGACCTAGCACTAACTAGCCTATACCCCTGAATACCCACCCCTAACTAAGCTACACCCTTATGACTTGGCTGTAACTACAATATACCCCTGAGTACCCACCACTAACTAAGCTAAACCCCCATAACCGAGCACTTACCTATCCTATAACCCTGAGTACCCACCCGTAACTAAACTACACCCCTCTGTCCTAGCACTAACTAGCCTATACCCCTGGGTACCCACACCTAGCTAAGCTACACCCCTACGACCTAGCACTAACTAGCCTATACCCCTGAATACCCACCCCTAACTAAGCTACACCCTTATGACTTGGCTGTAACTACAATATACCCCTGAGTACCCACCACTTACTAAGCTAAACCCCTACGCACTAGCACTAACTACCCTATACCCATGAGTACCCACCGCTAATTAAGCTACACCTCTATGACTTAGCACTTACTACCCTATACCCATGAGTACCAACCCCTAACTAAGCTACACCACTATGAACTAGCACTTACTACCCTATACCCCTGCCTACCCATCCCTAACTGACCTACACCCCTATGACACCCAATCACATAACTACCCTTTACCCATGTATAACCAAGCGCTTACCAACTTGCACCCCTGTGACCATGCCGTTTATATCCTGCACCCCTGTGTACCAACCCCCTAATGCCACTGTCCTTACCTTAACACCCCTGAAAAAGTCCCTAGTTGATCTTACCTGGATTCGAACCCTGGACCGTTTGCTTCAGAAGCGAAGCCCGTACCACTGAGCCATAGCGCCACTCTTGAGATATCAAGGAAAAACTACTCTATGCCTTTTAAGGCTGGGTAAACAAGGCTATACGGTAGTTACTTCTAGTTTTCAAGAGAGTGGCGCGATAGCTCAGTGGTACGGGCTTCGCTTCTCAAACAAGAGGGCCGGGGTTCGAATCAAGGTCAGATCAACTTGGGGGTTTTTCAGGGGTGTAAAGATAAGGACGTTAAGTTGACGTTTAGATAAGTGAGTTTGTGGGTGAGTTGACAGGTGTATAGGGTAACAAGAGTTGGTCAAAGGGGTACAGGATTTCAAGGGTTGAAAATAAGGGTCGATGATATCAAGAACTAGGTCATAGGGGTGCAAGTTATGAATGAGTGAGTACACAGGCGTACAGGGTATCAATGGCTTGGTCTTGGAGGTGCAGGGTTTGAACCTGCCGTTTATATCCTGTACCCCTGTGCAACCACCCTCTTAATAATAATAACTAATTAATAATTAATAAAAAATAATTAATAAATGATAATTAATAATTAATAATTAATAATAATAACTAATAATGATAATAATTAATAATTAATAATTAATAATAATGATTAATAATAATGATTAATAGTAATTAATAAAAATAACTCATAATAATAACTCATAATAATAACTATTAATAATAATTAATAATAAATAATTAATAATAATAAATAATAATAATAATAATAATAATAATAATAATAATAATAATAATAAATTAATAATAATAATAATAATAAATTAATAATAATAAATTAATAATTAATAATTAATAATTAATAATTAATAATTAATAATTAATAATTAATAATTAATAATTTATAATTAATAATTAATAATTAATAATTAATAATTAATAATTAATAATTAAAAATTAATAATTAATAATTAATAATTAATAATTAATAATTAATAATTAATAATTAATAATTAAAAATTAATAATTAATAATTAATAATTAATAATTAATAATTAATAATTAATAATTAATAATTGATAATTAATAATTAATAATTAACAATTAATAATTAATAATTAACAATTAATAATTAACAATTAACAATTAACAATTAACAATTAATAATTAACAATTAATAATAATAATATTAAATAATAATATTAAATAATAATATTAAATAATAATATTAAATAATAATATTAAATAATAATAATAAATAATAAATAATAAATAATAAATAATAATAATAAAAATAATAATAAAAATAATAATAAAAAAAATAATAATAATAATATTGCATAATAATAATTACCCTATATCCCTGAGTATCCACCCCTTATTAGGCTACACCCCTACGACCTAGCACTAACTACGCTATACTCCTGAATACCTTCCCCTAAATAAGCCAACCCCTACGACCTAGCAATAACTACACGTTACCCCTGAGTACCCAACCCTTTCTTAGCTACACCCCTGTGACGTAGCACTAACTACCCTATACCCCTGAATACCCAACCCTAACTAAACTACACCCCTATAACCGAGCACTAACTCACCCTATAACCCTGAGTACCCAACCCTAACTAAACTACACCCCTATAACCGAGCACTTACCTACCCTATAACCCTGAGTACCCACCCCTAACTAAACTACACCCCTATGTCCTAGCACTAACTGGCCTATACCCCTGAGTACCCGCACCTAGCTGAGCTACACCCCTACGACCTAGCACTAACTAGCCAATACCCCTGAATACCCAACCCTGACTAAACTACACCTCTACTACCTAGCACTAACTACCCTATACCCCTGAATACCCACCCCTAACTAAGATAATCCCGTACGACTCAGCACTAACTACCCGATACCCCTGCCTAGCCATCCCTAACTGACCTACACCCCTATGACTTAGCACTTAATACCTTATACCCCTGAGTACCAACCCATAACTATGCTACACCCCTATGACCTAGCACTTACTACCCTATACCCCTGCCTATCCATCCCTAACTGACCTACACCCCTATGACACCCAATCACATAACTACCATTTACCCATGTATGACCAAGCGCTTACCAACTTGCTCCCCTGTGACTCTGCCGTTTATATCCTGTACCCCTGTGCACCCACTCCCTAATGCCACCGTCCTTACATTAACACCCCTGAAAAAGTCCGTAGTTGATCTTACCTGGATTCGAACCCTGGCCCGTTAGCTTCAGAAGCGAAGCCCGTACCACTGAGCCATAGCGCCACTCATGAGATATTAAGGAAAAACTACTCTATACCTTATAAGGCTTGGTAAACAAGGCTATACGGTAGTTACTTCTAGTTTTAAAGAGAGTGGCGCGATAGCTCAGTGGTACGTGCTTCGCTTCTCAAACAAGAGGGCCGGGGTTCGAATCAAGGTCAGATCAACTTGGGGTTTTTTCAGGGGTTTAAAGATAAGGACGTTAAGTTGACGTTTAGATAAGTGAGTTTGTGGGTGAGTTGACAGGTGTATAGGGTAACAAGAGTTGGTCAAAGGGGTACAGGATTTCAAGGGTTGAAAATAAGGGTCGAAGATATCAAGAACTAGGTCATAGGGGTGCAAGTTATGAATGAGTGAGTACACAGGCGTACAGGGTATCAATGGCTTGGTCTTGGAGGTGCAGGGTTTGAACCTGCCGTTTATATCCTGTACCCCTGTGCAACCACCCTCCTAATAATAATAACTAATTAATAATTAATAAAAAATAATTAATAAATTATAATTAATAATTAATAATTAATAATAATAACTAATAATGATAATAATTAATAATAATAATTAATAATAATAATCAATAATAATGATTAATAGTAATTAATAATAATAACTCATAATAATAACTATTAATAATAATTAATAATAAATAATTAATAATAAATAATAATAATAATAATAATAATAATAAATTAATAATTAATAATTAATAATTAATAATTAATAATTAATAATTAATAATTAATAATTAATAATTAACAATTAACAATTAACAATTAATATTAATAATTAACAATTAACAATTAATAATTAACAATTAACAATTAACAATTAACAATTAACAATTAACAATTAACAATTAATAATAATAATAAATAATAAATAATAATTATAATAATAAATAATAAATAATAAATAATAATTATAATAATTATAATAATAATAATAATAATAATAATAATAATAATAATAATAATAATAATAATAATAATAATAATAATAATAATGAATAATAATAATTACCCTATATCCCTGAGTATCCACCCCTTATTAGGCTACACCCCTACGACCTAGCACTAACTACGCTATACTCCTGAATACCTACCCCTAAATAAGCCAACCCCTACGACCTAGCAATAACTACACGTTACCCCTGAGTACCCAACCCTTGCTTAGCTACACCCCTGTGACGTAGCACTAGCTACCCTATTCCCCTGAATACCCAACCCTAACTAAACTACACCCCTATAACCGAGCACTAGCCTACCCTATAACCCTGAGTACCCAACCCTAACTAAACTACACCCCTATAACCGAGCACTTACCTACCCTATAACCCTGAGTACCCACCCCTAACTAAACTACACCCCTATGTCCTAGCACTAACTGGCTTATACCCCTGAGTACCCGCACCTAGCTGAGCTACACCCCTACGACCTAGCACTAACTAGCCAATACCCCTGAATACCCAACCCTGACTAAACTACACCTCTACTACCTAACACTAACTACCCTATACCCCTGAATACCCACCCCTAACTAAGATAATCCCGTACGACTCAGCACTAACTACCCGATACCCCTGCCTAGCCATCCCTAACTGACCTACACACCTATGACTTAGCACTTACTACCATATACCCCTGAGTACCAACCCATAACTATGCTACACCCCTATGACCTAGCACTTACTACCCTATACCCCTGAATACCCATCCCTAACTGACCTACACCCCTATGACACCCAATCACATAACTACCATTTACCCATGTATGACCAAGCGCTTACCAACTTGCTCCCCTGTGACTCTGCCGTTTATATCCTGTACCCCTGTGCACCCACTCCCTAATGCCACCGTCCTTACCTTAACACCCCTGAAAAAGTCCGTAGTTGATCTTACCTGGATTCGAACCCTGGCCCGTTTGATTGAGAAGCGAAGCCCGCACCACTGAGCCATAGCTCCACCCTCGAGATATCAAGGGAAAACTACTCTATACCTTATAAGGCTGGGTAAACAAGGCTATACGGTAGTTACTTCTAGTTTTCAAGAGAGTGGCGCGATAGCTCAGTAGTACGGGCTTCGCTTCTCAAACAAGAGGGCCGGGGTTCGAATCCAGGTCAGATCAACTTGGGATTTTTTCAGGGGTGTAAAGATAAGAACGTTAAGTTGACGTTTAGATAAGTGATTTTGTGGGTGAGTTGAAAGGTGTATAGGGTAACAAGAGTTGGTCAAAGGGGTACAGGGTTTCAAGGGTTGGTAATAAGGGTCAATGATATCAAGAACTAGGTCATAGGGGTGCAAGTTATGAATGAGTGAGTACAATGAGGTACAGGGTGTCAATGGCTTGGTATTGGAGGTGCAGGGTTTTAGGGTATGGTTCAAACAGGTACAGGGATTCAAGAGCTAGGTAATATGGGTACATTATAATAATTAATAATAATAATAATTAATAATAAAAATTACCCTATATCCGTGAGTATCCACCCCTAATTAAGCTACACCCCTACGACCTAGCACCAACTACGCTATACTCCTGAATACCTACCCCTAACTAAGCCTCACCCCTACTACCTAGCAATAACTACACTTTACCCCTGAGTACCCAACCCTTGCAAAGCTACACCCCTGTGACGTAGCACTAACTTACCCTATACCCCTGAATACCCAACCCAAACTAAACTACACCCCTATAACCGAGCACTTACCTACCCTATAACCCTGAGTACCCACCCGTAACTAAACTACACCCCCATAACCGAGCACTTACCTATCCTATAACCCTGAGTAACCACACCTACCTAAGCTACACCCCTACGACCTAGCACTAACTAGCCTATACCCCTGAATACCCACCCCTAACTAAGCTACACCCTTATGACTTGGCTGTAACTACAATATACCCCTGAGTACCCACCACTAACTAAGCTAAACCCCCATAACCGAGCACTTACCTATCCTATAACCCTGAGTACCCACCCGTAACTAAACTACACCCCTCTGTCCTAGCACTAACTAGCCTATACCCCTGGGTACCCACACCTAGCTAAGCTACACCCCTACGACCTAGCACTAACTAGCCTATACCCCTGAATACCCACCCCTAACTAAGCTACACCCTTATGACTTGGCTGTAACTACAATATACCCCTGAGTACCCACCACTTACTAAGCTAAACCCCTACGAACTAGCACTAACTACCCTATACCCATGAGTACCCACCGCTAATTAAGCTACACCTCTATGACTTAGCACTTACTACCCTATACCCATGAGTACTAACCCCTAACTAAGCTACACCACTATGAACTAGCACTTACTACCCTATACCCCTGCCTACCCATCCCTAACTGACCTACACCCCTATGACACCCAATCACATAACTACCCTTTACCCATGTATAACCAAGCGCTTACCAACTTGCACCCCTGTGACCATGCCGTTTATATCCTGCACCCCTGTGTACCAACCCCCTAATGCCACCGTCCTTACCTTAACACCCCTGAAAAAGTCCCTAGTTGATCTTACCTGGATTCGAACCCTGGACCGTTTGCTTCAGAAGCGAAGCCCGTACCACTGAGCCATAGCGCCACTCTTGAGATATCAAGGAAAAACTACTCTATACCTTTTAAGGCTGGGTAAACAAGGCTATAGCGTAGTTACTTCTAGTTTTCAAGAGAGTGGCGCGCAAGCTCAGTGGTACGGGCTTCGCTTCTCAAACAAGAGGGCCGGGGTCCGAATCCAGGTCAGATCAACTAGGGATTTTTTCAGGGGTGTAAAGATAAGGACGTTAAGTTGACGTTTAGATAAGTGAGTTTGTGGGTGAGTTGACAGGTGTATAGGGTAACAAGAGTTGGTCAAAGGGGTACAGGATTTCAAGGGCTGATAATAAGGGTCGATGATATCAAGAACTAGATCATAGGGGTGCAAGTTATGAATGAGTGAGTACACAGGGGGTACAGGGTATCAATGCCTTGGTCTTGGAGGTGCAGGGTTTTAGGGTATGGTTCAAACAGGTACAGGGATTCAAGAGCTAGGTAATATGGGTACATTATAAAAATAAATAATAATAATTAATAATAAAAATTACCCTTTATCCCTGAGTATCCACCCCTAATTAAGCTACACCCCTACGACCTAGCACCAACTACGCTATACTCCTGAATACCTACCCCTAACTAAGCCTCACCCCTACTACCTAGCAATAACTACACTTTACCCCTGAGTACCCAACCCTTGCAAAGCTACACCCCTGTGACGTAGCACTAACTTACCCTATACCCCTGAATACCCAACCCTAACTAAACTACACCCCTATAACCGAGCACTTACCTACCCTATAACCCTGAGTACCCACCCGTAACTATACTACACCCCCATAACCGAGCACTTACCTATCCTATAACCCTGAGTACCCACACCTAGCTAAGCAACACCCCTACGACCTAGCACTAACTAGCCTATACCCCTGAATACCCACCCCTAACTAAGCTACACCCTTATGACTTGGCTGTAACTACAATATACCCCTGAGTACCCACCACTAACTAAGCTAAACCCCTACGACCTAGCACTAACTACCCTATACCCATGAGTACCCACCGCTAATTAAGCTACACCTCTATGACTTAGCACTTACTACCCTATGCCCATGAGTACCAACCCCTAACTAAGCTACACCCCTATGAACTAGCACTTACTACCCTATACCCCTGCCTACCCATCCCTAACTGACCTACACCCCTATGATACCTAATCACATAACTACCCTTTACCCATGTTAAACCAAGCGCTTACCAACTTGCACTCCTGTGACCATGCCGTTTATATCCTGTACCCCTGTGCATTCACCCCCTAATGCCACCGTTCTTACCTTAACACCCCTGAAAAAGTCCCTAGTTGATCTTACCTGGATTCGAACCCTGGCCCGTTTGCTTGAGAAGCGAAGCCCGTACCACTGAGCCACAGCGCCACTCTTGAGATATCAAGGAAAAACTACTCTATACCTTATAAGGCTGGGTAAACAAGGCTATAGGGTAGTTACTTCTAGTTTTCAAGAGAGTGGCGCGATAGCTCAGTGGTACGGGCTTCGCTTCTCAAACAAGAGGGCCGGGGTCCGAATCCAGGTCAGATCAACTAGGGATTTTTTCAGGGGTGTAAAGATAAGGACGTTAAGTTGACGTTTAGATAAGTGAGTTTGTGGGTGAGTTGACAGGTGTATAGGGTAACAAGAGTTGGTCAAAGGGGTACAGGATTTCAAGGGTTGATAATAAGGGTCGATGATATCAAGAACTAGGTCATAGGGGTGCAAGTTATGAATGAGTGAGTACACAGGGGGTACAGGGTATCAATGGTTTGGTCTTGGAGGTGCAGGGTTTTAGGGTATGGTTCAAACAGGTACAGGGATTCAAGAGCTAGGTAATATGGGTACATTATAATAATGAATAATAATAATTAATAATAAAAATTACCCTATATCCCTGAGTATCCACCCCTAATTAAGCTACACCCCTACCAGCTAGCACCAACTACGCTATACTCCTGAATACCTACCCCTAACTAAGCCTCACCCCTACTACCTAGCAATAACTACACTTTACCCCTGAGTACCCAACCCTTGCAAAGCTACACCCCTGTAACGTAGCACTAACTTACCCTATACCCCTGAATACCCAACCCTAACTAAACTACACCCCTATAACCGAGCACTTACCTACCCTATAACCCTGAGTACCCACCCCTAACTAAGGCACAACACTATGACCTAGCACTAACTAGCCTATACCCCTGGGTACCCACACCTAGCTAAGCTACACCCCTACGACCTAGCACTAACTAGCCTATACCCCTGAATACCCACCCCTAACTAAGCTACACCCTTATGACTTGGCTGTAACTACAATATACCCCTGAGTACCCACCACTTACTAAGCTAAACCCCTACGACCTAGCACTAACTACCCTATACCCATGAGTACCCACCGCTAATTAAGCTACACCTCTATGACTTAGCACTTACTACCCTATACCCCTGAGTACCGACCCCTAACTATGCTACACCTCTATGACCTAGCACTTACTACCCTATACCCCTGCCTACCAATCCCTAACTGACCTACACCCCTATGACACCCAATCACATAACTACCATTTACCCATTTATGATCAAGCGCTTACCAACTTGCTCCACTGTGACTCTGCCGTTTATATCCTGTACCCCTGTGCACCCACCCCCTAATGCCACCGTCCTTACCTTAACACCCCTAAAAAAGTCCCTAGTTGATCTTACCTGGATTCGAACCCTGGCCCGTTTGATTGAGAAGCGAAGCCCGTACCACTGAGCCATAGCGCCACTCTCGAGATATCAAGGAAAAACTACTCTATACCTTATAAGGCTGGGTAAACAAGGCTATACGGTAGTTACTTCTAGTTTTCAAGAGAGTGGCGCGATAGCTTAGTGATACGGGCTTCGCTTCTCAAACAAGAGGGCCGGGGTTCGAATCCAGTTCAGATCAACTTGGGATTTTTTCAGGGGTGTAAAGATAAAGACGTTAAGTTGACGTTTAGATAAGTGATTTTGTGGGTGAGTTGATAGGTGTATAGGGTAACAAGAGTTGGTCGAAGGGGTACAGGGTTTCAAGGGTTGGTAATAAGGGTCAATGATATCAAGAACTAGGTCATAGGGGTGCAAGTTATGAATGAGTGAGTACACAGGGGTACAGGGTATCAATGGCTTGGTATTGGAGGTGCAGGGTTTTAGGGGATGCTTCAAACAGGTACAGTGATTCAAGGGCTAGGTAATATGAGTACATTATAATAATTAAAAATTATAATTAAAAATAATAATTAACAATAATAGCTACCCTATATCCCTGAGTATCCACCCATAATTAAGCTACACCCCTACGACCTAGCACTAACTACGCTATACTCCTGAATATATACCCCTAACTAAGCTTTACCCGTACGACCTAGCAATAACTACACTTTACCCCTGAGTACACAACCCTTGCTAAGCTACTCCCCTGTGACGTTGCACTAACTACCCTATACCCCTGAATACCCAACCCTAACTAAACTACACCCCTATAACCGTGCACTTACCTACCCTATAACCCTGAGTACCCACCCGTAACTAAACTACACCCCAATGTCCTAGCACTAACTAGCCTATACCCCTGGGTACACACACCTAGCTTAGCTACACCCCTACGACCTAGCACTAACTACCCTATACCCCTGCCTACCCATCCCTAACTGACCTACACCCCTATGACGCCTAATCACATAACTACCCTTTACCCATGTATGACCTAGCGTTTACCAACTTGCACCCCTTTGACTCTGCCGTTTATATCCTGTACCCCTGTGCACGCTCCCCCTTAATAATAATAAATAATTAATAATAAATAAAACATAATTAATAAATAATAATTAATAATAATTAATAATAATAATTAATAATAATAATTAATAATGATGATTAATAGTAATTGATAATAATAACTAATTATAATAATTAATAATAATAATTAATAATAAATAATTAATTATAATAATAATGATAATTATAATTAATAATATTATATAATAATAATAGCTACCCTATATCCCTGAGTATCCACACCTAATTAAGCTACACCCCTACGACCTAGCACTAACTACGCTATACTCCTGAATACCTACCCCTAACTCAGCTTTACCCCTACGACCTAGCAGTAACTACACTTTACACCTGAGTACCAAACCCTTGCTAAGCTACACCCCTGTGACGTAGAACTAACTACCCTATACCCTTGAATACCCAACCCTAACTAAACTACACCCCTATAACCGAACGCTTACCTACCCTATAACCCTGAGAACCCACCCCTAACTAAACTACACCCCTATGTCCTAGCACTAAATAGCCTATACCCCTGAGTACGCACACCTAGCTAAGCTACACCCCTACGACTTAGCACTAACTACCCTATACCCCTGAATACTCACCCCTAAACTAAGCTACACCCTTATGACTTGGCTGTAACTACCCTATACCCCTGAGTACCCAGCCCAAACTAAGCTAAACCACTACGACCTAGCACTAACTACCCTATACACATGAGCACCCACCGCTAACTAAGCTACTTCCCTTTGACTTAGCACTTACTAGCCTATACCCCTGAGTACCAACCCCTAACTAAGCTACACCCCTATGACCTAACACTTACTACCCTATACCCCTGCATACCCATCCCTAACTGACCTACACCCTATGACACCTAATCACATAACTACCCTTTACCCATGTATGACCAAGCGCTTACAAACTTGCACCCCAGTGACCATGCCATTTATATCCTGTACCCCCATGCACCCACCCCCTAATGCCACCGTCCTTACCTTAACACCCCTGAAAAAGTCCCTAGTTGATCTTACCTGGATTCGAACCCTGGCCCGTTTGCTTGAGAAGCGAAGCCCGTACCACTGAGCCATAGCGTCACTCTCGAGATATCAAGGAAAAACTACTCTATACCTTATAAGGCCGGGTAAACAAGGCTATACGGTAGTTACTTCTAGTTTTCAAGAGAGTGGCGCGATAGCTCAGTGATACGGGCTTCGCTTCTCAAACAGGAGTTCCGGGGTTCGAATCCAGGTCAGATCAACTTGGGATTTTTTCAGGGGTGTAAAGATAAGGACGTTAAGTTGACGTTTAGATAAGTGAGTTTGTGGGTGAGTTGACAGGTGAATAGGGTAACAAGAGTTGGTCAAAGGGGTACAGGATTTCATGGGTTAATAAAAAGGGTCGATGATATCAAGAACTAGGTCATAGGGGTGCAAGTTATGAATGAGTGAGTACACAGGTGTACAGGGTATCAATGGCTTGGTCTTGGAGGTGCAGGGTTTTAGGGTATGGTTCAAACAGGTACAGGGATTCAAGAGCTAGGTAATATGGGTACATTATAATAATTACCCTATATCCATGAGTATCCACCCCTAATTAAGCTACACCCCTACGACCTAGCACGAACTACGCTATACTCCTGAATACCTACCTCTAACTAAGCCTCGCCCCTACTACCTAGCAATAACTACACTTTACCCCTGAGTACCCAACATTTGCAAAGCTACACCCCGTTGACGTATCACTAACAATCCTATACCCCTGAATACCCAACCCTAACTAAACTACACCCCTATAACCGAGCACTTACCTACCCGATAGCCCTGAGTACCCACCCGTAACTAAACTACACCCCTATGTCCTAGCACTAACTAGCCTATACCCCTGGGTACCCACACCTAGCTTAGCTACACCCCTGCGACCTAGCACTAACTAGCCTATACCCCCTGAATACCCACCGCTATTTAAGCTACACATCTATGACTTAGCACTTACTACCCTATACCCATGAGTACCAACCCCTAACTAAGCTACACCCTTATGAACTAGCACTTACTACCATATACCCCTGCCTACCCATCCCTAACTGACCTACGGGCTTAGCTTCTCAAACAAGAGGGCCGGGGTTCGAATCCATTTCATATCAACTTGGGATTTGTTCAGGGGTGTAAAGATAAAGACGTTAAGTTGACGTTTAGATAAGTGATTTTGTGGGTGAGTTGATAGGTGTATAGGGTAACAAGAGTTGGTCAAAGGGGTACAGGGTTTCAAGGGTTGGTAATAAGGGTCAATGATATCAAGAACTAGGTCATAGGGGTGCAAGTTATGAATGAGTGAGTACACAGGGGTACAGGGTATCAATGGCTTGGTATTGGAGGTGCAGGGTTTTAGGGGATGCTTCAAACAGGTACAGTGATTCAAGGGCTAGGTAATATGAGTACATTATAATAATTAAAAATTATAATTAAAAATAATAATTAACAATAATAGCTACCCTATATCCCTGAGTATCCACCCATAATTAAGCTACACCCCTACGACCTAGCACTAACTACGCTATACTCCTGAATACATACCCCTAACTAAGCTTTACCCGTACGACATAGCAATAACTACACTTTACCCATGAGTACACAACCCTTGCTAAGCTACTCCCCTGTGACGTTGCACTAACTACCCTATACCCCTGAATACCCAACCCTAACTAAACTACACCCCTATAACCGTGCACTTACCTACCCTATAACCCTGAGTACCCACCCGTAACTAAACTACACCCCAATGTCCTAGCACTAACTAGCCTATACCCCTGGGTACCCACACCTAGCTTAGCTACACCCCTACGACCTAGCACTAACTACCCTATACCCCTGCCTACCCATCCCTAACTGACCTACACCCCTATGACACCTAATCACATAACTACCCTTTACCCATGTATGACCAAGCGTTTACCAACTTGCACCCCTTTGACCCTGCCGTTTATATCCTGTACCCCTGTGCACCCACCCCCTTAATAATAATAAATAATTAATAATAAATAAAACATAATTAATAAATAATAATTAATAATAATTAATAATTAATAATAATAATAAATAATAATAATTAATAATAATGATTAATAGTAATTAATAATAATAACTAATTATAATAATTAATAATAATAATTAATAATAAATAATTAATTAAAATAATAATGATAATTATAATTAATAATAATAGCTACCCTATATTCCTGAGTATCCACCCCTAATTAAGCTACACCCCTACGACCTAGCACTAACTAAGCTATACTCCTGAATACCTACCCCTAACTCAGCTTTACCCCTACGACCTAGCAGTAACTACACTTTACACCTAAGTACCCAACCCTTGCTAAGCTACACCCCTGTGACGTAGCACTAACTACCCTATACCCTTGAATACCCAACCCTAACTAAACTACACCCCTATAACCGAACACTTACCTACCCTATAACCCTGAGAACCCACCACTAACTAAACTACACCCCTATGTCCTAGCACTAACTACCCTATACCCATGAGTACCCACCGCTAACTAAGCTACACCCCTATGAACTAGCACTTACTACCCTATACCCCTGCCTACCCATCCCTAACTGACCTACACCCCTATGATACCTAATCACATAACTACCCTTTACCCATGTTAAACCAAGCGCTTACCAACTTGCACTCCTGTGACCATGCCGTTTATATCCTGTACCCCTGTGCATTCACCCACTAATGCCACCGTCCTTACCTTAACACCCCTGAAAAAGTCCCTAGTTGATCTTACCTGGATTCGAACCCTGGCCCGTTTGATTGAGAAGCGAAGCCCGTACCACTGAGCCATAGCGCCACTCTCGAGATATCAAGGAAAAACTACTCTATACCTTATAAGGCTGGGTAAACAAGGCTATACGGTAGTTACTTCTAGTTTTCAAGAGAGTGGCGCGATAGCTCAGTGATACGGGCTTCGCTTCTCAAACAAGAGGGCCGGGGTTCGAATCCAGGTCAGATCAACTTGGGATTTTTTCAGGGGTGTAAAGATAAAGACGTTAAGTTTACGTTTAGATGAGTGATTTTGTGGGTGAGTTGATAGGTGTATAGGGTAACAAGAGTTGGTCAAAGGGGTACAGGATTTCAAGGGTTGATAATAAGAGTCGATGATATCAAGAACTAGGTCATAAGGGTGCAAGTTATGAATGAGTGAGTACACAGGGGGTACAGGGTATCAATGGCTTGGTCTTGGAGGTGCAGGGTTTTAGGGTATGGTTCAAACAGGTACAAGGATTCAAGAGTTAGGTAAAATGGGTACATCATAAGAATTAATAATAATAATAATTAATGATAATAATTACCCTATATCCCTGAGTATCCATCCCTAACTAACCTACACCCCTATGACACCCAATCACATAACTACCATTTACCCTAGTATGACCAAGCGCTTACCAACTTGCTCCCCTGTGACTCTGCCATTTATATCCTGTACCCCTCTGCACCCACCCCCTAATGCCACAGTCCTTACCTTAACACCCCTGAAAAAGTCCCTAGTTGATCTTACCTGGATTCGAACCCTGGCCCGTTTGCTTGAGAAGCGAAGCCCGTACCACTGAGCCATAGCGCCACTCTCGAGATATCAAGGAAAAACTACTCTATACCTTATAAGGCCGGGTAAACAAGGCTATACGGTAGTTACTTCTAGTTTTCAAGAGAGTGGCGCGGTAGCTCAGTGATACGGGCTTCGCTTCTCAAACAGGAGGGCCGGGGTTCGAATCCAGGTCAGATCAACTTGGGATTTTTTCAGGGGTGTAAAGATAAGGACGTTAAGTTGACGTTTAGATAAGTGATTTTGTGGGTGTGTTGACAGGTGAATAGGGTAACAAGAGTTGGTCAAAGGGGTACAGGATTTCATGGGTTGATAATAAGGGTCGATGATATCAAGAACTAGGTCATAGGGGTGCAAGTTATGAATGAGTGAGTACACAGGCGTACAGGGTATCAATGGCTTGGTCTTGGAGGTGCAGGGTTTTAGGGTATGGTTCAAACGGGTACAGGGATTCAAGAGCTAGGTAATATGGGTACATTATAATAATTACCCTATATCCATGAGTATCCACCCCTAATTAAGCTACACCCCTACGACCTAGCATGAACTACGCTATACTCCTGAATACCTACCCCTAACTAAGCCTCGCCCCTACTACCTAGCAATAACTACACTTTACCCCTGAGTACCCAACATTTGCAAAGCTACACCCCGTTGACGTAGCACTAACTATCCTATACCCCTGAATACCCAACCCTAACTAAACTACACCCCTTTAACCGAGCACTTACCTACCCGATAGCCCTGAGTACCCACCCGTAACTAAACTACACCCCTATGTCCTAGCACTAACTAGCCTATACCACTGGGTACCCACACCTAGCTTAGCTACACCCCTACGACCTAGCACTAACTAGCCTATACCCCCTGAATACCCAACCCTAACTAAACTACACCTCTACTATCTAGCACTAACTACAATATACCCCTGAGTACCCACCCCTAACTAAGCTACACCCTTATGACCTAGCACTAACTACCCTATACCCATGAGTACCCACCGCTAATTAGGCTACACCTCTATGACGTAGCACTAACTACCCTATACACCTGAATACCCAACCCTAACTAAACTACACCCCTATAACCGAGCACTTACCTACCCTATAACCCTGAGTTACCCATCCCTAACTAAACTACACCCTTATGACTTGGCTGTAACCACCCTATACCCCTGAGTACCCACCGCAAACTAAACAAACCCCTACGAACTAGCACTAACTACCCTATACCCATGAGTACCCACCGCTAATTAAGCTACACCTCTATGACTTAGCAATAAGTATATAATAAAAAAAAAATAATAAATAATAAATAATAAATAATAAATAATAAATAATAAATAATAAATAATAAATAATAAATAATAAATAATAAATAATAAATAATAAATAATAAATAATAAATAATAAATTACAAACTAGCACTAACTACTCTATACTCCTGAATACCTACCCCTAAATAAGCCAACCCCTACGACCTAGCAATAACTACACGTTACCCCTGAGTACCCAACCCTTGCTGAGCTACACCCCTGTGACGTAGCACTAACTACCCTATACCCCTGAATACCCAACCCTAACTAAACTACACCCCTATAACCGAGCACTTACCTACCCTATAACCCTGAGTACCCACCCCTAACTAAACTACACCCCTATGTCCTAGCACTAACTGGCCTATACCCCTGAGTACCCGCACCTAGCTGAGCTACACCCCTACGACCTAGCACTAACTAGCCAATACCCCTGAATACCCATCCCTAACTGACCTACACCCCTATGACTTAGCACTTACTACCATATACCCTTGAGTACCAACCCCTAACTATGCTACACCCCTATGACCTAGCACTTACTACCCTATACCCCTGCCTACCCATCCCTAACTGACCTACACCCCTATGACACCCAATCATATAACTACCATTTACCCATGTATGACCAAGCGCTTACCAACTTGCTCCCCTGTGACTCTGCCGTTTATATCCTGTACCCCTGTGCACCCACCCCCTAATGCCGTCGTCCTTACCTTAACACCCCTGAAAAAGTCCCTAGTTGATCTTACCTGGATTCGAACCCTGGCCCGTTTGATTGAGAAGCGAAGCCCGTACCACTGAGCCATAGCGCCACTCTCGAGATATCAAGGAAAAACTACTCTATACCTTATAAGGCTGGGTAAACAAGGCTATACGGTAGTTACTTCTAGTTTTCAAGAGAGTGGCGCGATAGCTCAGTGATACGGGCTTCGCTTCTCAAACAAGAGGGCCGGGGTTCGAATCCAGGTCAGATCAACTTGGGATTTTTTCAGGGGTGTAAAGATAAAGACGTTAAGTTGACGTTTAGATAAGTGATTTTGTGGGTGAGTTGATAGGTGTATAGGGTAACAAGAGTTGGTCAAAGGGGTACAGGGTTTCAAGGGTTGGTAATAAGGGTCAATGATATCAAGAACTAGGTCATAGGGGTGCAAGTTATGAATGAGTGAGTACACAGGGGTTCAGGGTATCAATGGCTTGGTATTGGAGGTACAGGGTTTTAGGGGATGCTTCAAACAGGTACAGTGATTCAAGGGCTAGGTAATATGAGTACATTATAATAATTAAAAATTATAATTAAAAATAATAATTAACAATAATAGCTACCCTATATCCCTGAGTATCCACCCATAATTAAGCTACACCCCTACGACCTAGCACTAACTACGCTATACTCCTGAATACATACCCCTAACTAAGCTTTACCCGTACGACCTAGCAATAACTACACTTTACCCCTGAGTACACAACCCTTGCTAAGCTACTCCCCTGTGACGTAGCACTAACTACCATATACCCCTGAATACCCAACCCTAACTAAACTACACCCCTATAACCCTGCACTTACCTACCCTACAACCCTGAGTACCCACCCGTAACTAAACTACACCCCTATGTACTAGCACTAACTAGCCTATACCCCTGGGTACCCACACCTAGCTTAGCTACACCCCTACGACCTAGCACTAACTACACTATACCCCTGCCTACCCATCCCTAACTGACCTACACCCCTATGACACCTAATCACATAACTACCCTTTACCCATGTATGACCAAGCGTTTACCAACTTGCACCCCTTTGACCCTGCCGTTTATATCCTGTACCCCTGTGCACCCACCCCCTTAATAATAATAAATAATTAATAATAAATAAAACATAATTAATAAATAATAATTAATAATAATTAATAATAATAATTAATAATAATAATTAATAATAAAAAAATTAATAATAATAATTAATAATAATTATTAATAGTAATTAATAATAATAACTAATTATAATAATTAATAATAATAATTAATAATAAATAATTAATTAAAATAATAATGATAATTATAATTAATAATAATAATTAATAATAATAGCTACCCTATATCCCTGAGTATCCACCCCTAATTAAGCTACACCCCTACGACCTAGCACTAACTACGCTATACTCCTGAATATACCTACCCCTAACTCAGCTTAACCCCTACGACCTAGCAGTAACTACACTTTACACCTAAGTACCCAACCCTTGCTAAGCTACACCCCTGTGACGTAGCACTAACTACCCTATACCCTTGAATACCCAACCCTAACTAAACTACACCCCTATAACCGAACACTTACCTACCCTATAACACTGAGAACCCACCCCTAACTAAACTACACCCCTATGTCCTAGCACTAACTAGCCTATACCCCTGAGTACGCACACCTAGCTAAGCTACACCCCTACGACTTAGCACTAACTACCCTATACCCCTGAGTACGCACACCTAGATAAGCTACACCCCTACGACTTAGCACTAACTACCCTATACCCCTGAATACCCACCCCTAAACTAAGCTACACCCTTATGACTTGGCTGTAACTACCCTATAACCCTGAGTACCCACCCCAAAATAAGCTAAACCACTACGACCTAGCACTAACTACCCTATACACATGAGCACCCACCGCTAACTAAGCTACTTCCCTTTCACTTAGCACTTACTACCATATACCCCTGAGTACCAACCCCTAACTATGCTACACCCCTATGACCTAGCACTTACTACCCTATACCCCTGCCTACCCATCCCTAACTAACCTACACCCCTATGACACCCAATCACATAACTACCATTTACCCATGTATGACCAAGCGCTTACCAACTTGCTCCCCTGTGACTCTGCCGTTTATATCCTGTACCCCTGTGCACCCACCCCCTAATGCCGTCGTCCTTACCTTAACACCCCTGAAAAAGTCCCTAGTTGATCTTACCTGGATTCGAACCCTGGCCCGTTTGATTGAGAAGCGAAGCCCGTACCACTGAGCCATAGCGCCACTCTCGAGATATCAAGGAAAAACTACTCTATACCTTATAAGGCTGGGTAAACAAGGCTATACGGTAGTTACTTCTAGTTTTCAAGAGAGTGGCGCGATAGCTCAGTGATACGGGCTTCGCTTCTCAAACAAGAGGGCCGGGGTTCGAATCCAGGTCAGATCAACTTGGGATTTTTTCAGGGGTGTAAAGATAAAGACGTTAAGTTGACGTTTAGATAAGTGATTTTGTGGGTGAGTTGATAGGTGTATAGGGTAACAAGAGTTGGTCAAAGGGGTACAGGGTTTCAAGGGTTGGTAATAAGGGTCAATGATATCAAGAACTAGGTCATAGGGGTGCAAGTTATGAATGAGTGAGTACACAGGGGTTCAGGGTATCAATGGCTTGGTATTGGAGGTACAGGGTTTTAGGGGATGCTTCAAACAGGTACAGTGATTCAAGGGCTAGGTAATATGAGTACATTATAATAATTAAAAATTATAATTAAAAATAATAATTAACAATAATAGCTACCCTATATCCCTGAGTATCCACCCATAATTAAGCTACACCCCTACGACCTAGCACTAACTACGCTATACTCCTGAATACATACCCCTAACTAAGCTTTACCCGTACGACCTAGCAATAACTACACTTTACCCCTGAGTACACAACCCTTGCTAAGCTACTCCCCTGTGACGTAGCACTAACTACCATATACCCCTGAATACCCAACCCTAACTAAACTACACCCCTATAACCCTGCACTTACCTACCCTACAACCCTGAGTACCCACCCGTAACTAAACTACACCCCTATGTACTAGCACTAACTAGCCTATACCCCTGGGTACCCACACCTAGCTTAGCTACACCCCTACGACCTAGCACTAACTACACTATACCCCTGCCTACCCATCCCTAACTGACCTACACCCCTATGACACCTAATCACATAACTACCCTTTACCCATGTATGACCAAGCGTTTACCAACTTGCACCCCTTTGACCCTGCCGTTTATATCCTGTACCCCTGTGCACCCACCCCCTTAATAATAATAAATAATTAATAATAAATAAAACATAATTAATAAATAATAATTAATAATAATTAATAATAATAATTAATAATAATAATTAATAATAAAAAAATTAATAATAATAATTAATAATAATTATTAATAGTAATTAATAATAATAACTAATTATAATAATTAATAATAATAATTAATAATAAATAATTAATTAAAATAATAATGATAATTATAATTAATAATAATAATTAATAATAATAGCTACCCTATATCCCTGAGTATCCACCCCTAATTAAGCTACACCCCTACGACCTAGCACTAACTACGCTATACTCCTGAATATACCTACCCCTAACTCAGCTTAACCCCTACGACCTAGCAGTAACTACACTTTACACCTAAGTACCCAACCCTTGCTAAGCTACACCCCTGTGACGTAGCACTAACTACCCTATACCCTTGAATACCCAACCCTAACTAAACTACACCCCTATAACCGAACACTTACCTACCCTATAACACTGAGAACCCACCCCTAACTAAACTACACCCCTATGTCCTAGCACTAACTAGCCTATACCCCTGAGTACGCACACCTAGCTAAGCTACACCCCTACGACTTAGCACTAACTACCCTATACCCCTGAGTACGCACACCTAGATAAGCTACACCCCTACGACTTAGCACTAACTACCCTATACCCCTGAATACCCACCCCTAAACTAAGCTACACCCTTATGACTTGGCTGTAACTACCCTATAACCCTGAGTACCCACCCCAAAATAAGCTAAACCACTACGACCTAGCACTAACTACCCTATACACATGAGCACCCACCGCTAACTAAGCTACTTCCCTTTCACTTAGCACTTACTACCATATACCCCTGAGTACCAACCCCTAACTATGCTACACCCCTATGACCTAGCACTTACTACCCTATACCCCTGCCTACCCATCCCTAACTAACCTACACCCCTATGACACCCAATCACATAACTACCATTTACCCATGTATGACCAAGCGCTTACCAACTTGCTCCCCTGTGACTCTGCCATTTATATCCTGTACCCCTCTGCACCCACCCCCTAATGCCACCGTCCTTACCTTGACACCCCTGAAAAAGTCCCTAGTTGATCTTACCTGGATTCGAACCCTGGCCCGTTTGCTTGAGAAGCGAAGCCCGTACCACTGAGCCATAGCGCCACTCTCGAGATATCAAGGAAAAACTACTCTATACCTTATAAGGCCGAGTAAACAAGGCTATACGGTAGTTACTTCTAGTTTTCAAGAGAGTGGCGCGATAGCTCAGTGATACGGGCTTCGCTTCTCAAACAGGAGGGCCGGGGTTCGAATCACGGTCAGATCAACTTGGGATTTTTTCAGGGGTTTAAAGATAAGGACGTTAAGGTTACGTTTAGATAAGTAATTTTGTGTGTGAGTTGACAGGTGAATAGGGTAACAAGAGTTGGTCAAAGGGGTACAGGATTTCATGGGTTGATAATAAGGGTCGATGATATCAAGAACTAGGTCATAGGGGTGCAAGTTATGAATGAGTGAGTACACAGGCGTACAGGGTATCAATGGCTTGGTCTTGGAGGTGCAGGGTTTTAGGGTATGGTTCAAACGGGTACAGGGATTCAAGAGCTACGTAATATGGGTACATTATAATAATTACCCTATATCCATGAGTATCCACCCCTAATTAAGCTACACCCCTACGACCTAGCATGAACTACGCTATACTCCTGAATACCTACCCCTAACTAAGCCTCGCCCCTACTACCTAGCAATAACTACACTTTACCCCTGAGTACCCAACATTTGCAAAGCTACACCCCGTTGACGTAGCACTAACTATCCTATACCCCTGAATACCCAACCCTAACTAAACTACACCCCTATAACCGAGCACTTACCTACCCGATAGCCCTGAGTACCCACCCGTAACTAAACTACACCCCTATGTCCTAGCACTAACTAGCCTATACCCCTGGGTACCCACACCTAGCTTAGCTACACCCCTACGACCTAGCACTAACTAGCCTATACCCCCTGAATACCCAACCCTAACTAAACTACACCTCTATTATCTAGCACTAACTACAATATACCCCTGAGTACCCACCCCTAACTAAGCTACACCCTTATGACCTAGCACTAACTACCCTATACCCATGAGTACCCACCGCTAATTTCGCTACACCTCTATGACGTAGCACTAACTACCCTATACACCTGAATACCCAACCCTAACTAAACTACACCCCTATAACAGAGCACTTACCTACCCTATAACCCTGAGTTACCCATCCCTAACTAAACTACACCCTTATGACTTGGCTGTAACCACCCTATACCCCTGAATAACCACCGCAAACTAAACAAACCCCTACGAACTAGAACTAACTACCCTATACCCATGAGTACCCACCGCTAATTAAGCTACACCTCTATGACTTAGCAATAAGTATATAATAAATAATAAATAATAAATAATAAATAATAAATAATAAATAATAAATAATAAATAATAAATAATAAATATTAAATAATAAACAATAAATAATAAATAATAAATAATAAATAATAAATAATAAAAAATAAATAATAAATAATAAATAATAAATAATAAATAATAAATTACAACCTAACACTAACTACTCTATACTCCTGAATACCTACCCCTAAATAAGCCAACCCCTACGACCTAGCAATAACTACACGTTACCCCTGAGTACCCAACCCTTGCTGAGCTACACCCCTGTGACGTAGCACTAACTACCCTATACCCCTGAATACCCAACCCTAACTAAACTACACCCCTATAACCGAGCACTAACCTACCCTATAACCCTGAGTACCCAACCCTAACAAAACTACACCCCTATGTCCTAGCACTAACTGGCCTATATCCCTGAGTACCCGCACCTAGCTGAGCTACACTGGATTCGAACCTGGATTCGAACCCTGGCCCGTTTGATTGAGAAGCGAAGCCCGTACCACTGAGCCATAGCGCCACTCTCGAGATATCAAGGAAAAACTACTCTATACCTTATAAGGCTGGGTAAACAAGGCTATACAATAGTTACTTCTAGTTTTCAAGAGAGTGGCGCGATAGCTCAGTGATACGGGCTTCGCTTCTCAAACAAGAGGGCCGGGGTTCGAATCCAGGTCACATCAACTTGGGATTTTTTCAGGGGTGTAAAGATAAAGACGTTAAGTTGACGTTTAGATAAGTGATTTTGTGGGTGAGTTGATAGGTGTACAGGGTAACAAGAGTTGGTCAAAGGGGTACAGGGTTTCAAAGGTTGGTAATAAGGGTCAATGATATCAAGAACTAGGTCATAGGGGTGCAAGTTATGAATGAGTGAGTACACAGGGGTACAGGGTATCAATGGCTTGGTGTTGGAGGTGCAGGGTTTTAGGGGATGCTTCAAACAGGTACAGTGATTCAAGGGCTAGGTAATATAAGTACATTATAATAATTAAAAATTATAATTAAAAATAATAATTAACAATAATAGCTACCCTATATCCCTGAGTATCCACCCATAATTAAGCTACACCCCTACGACCTAGCACTAACTACGCTATACTCCTGAATACATACCCCTAACTAAGCTTTACCCGTACGACCTAGCAATAACTACACTTTACCCCTGAGTACACAACCCTTGCTAAGCTACTCCCCTGTGACGTAGCACTAACTACCCTATACCCCTGAATACACAACCCTAACTAAACTACACCCCTATAACCGTGCACTTACCTACCCTATAACCCTGAGTACCCACCCGTAACTAAACTACACCCCTATGTCCTAGCACTAACTAGCCTATACCCCTGGGTACCCACACCTAGCTTAGCTACACCCCTACGACCTAGCACTAACTAGCCTATACCCCCTGAATACCCAACCCTAACTAAACTACACCTCTACTATCTAGCACTAACTACAATATACCCCTGAGTACCCACCCCTAACTAAGCTACACCCTTATGACCTAGCACTAACTACCCTATACCCATGAGTACCCACCGCTAATTAGGCTACACCTCTATGACGTAGCACTAACTATCCTATACACCTGAATACCCAACCCTAACTAAACTACACCCCTATAACCGAGCACTTACCTACCCTATAACCCTGAGTTACCCATCCCTAACTAAACTACACCCTTATGACTTGGCTGTAACCACCCTATACCCCTGAGTACCCACCGCAAACTAAACAAACCCCTACGAACTAGCACTAACTACCCTATACCCATGAGTACCCACCGCTAATTAAGCTACACCTCTATGACTTAGCAATAAGTATATAATATATAATAAATAATAAATAATAAATAATAAATAATAAATAATAAATAATAAATAATAAATAATAAATAATAAATAATAAATAATAAATAATAAATTACAACCTAGCACTAACTACTCTATACTCCTGAATACCTACCCCTATATAAGCCAACCCCTACGACCTAGCAATAACTACACGTTACCCCTGAGTACCCAACCCTTGCTGAGCTACACCCCTGTGACGTAGCACTAACTACCCTATACCCCTGAATACCCAACCCTAACTAAACTACACCCCTATAACCGAGCACTAACCTACCCTATAACCCTGAGAACCCAACCCTAACTAAACTACACCCCTATAACCGAGCACTTACCTACCCTATAACCCTGAGTACCCACCCCTAACTAAACTACACCCCTATGTCCTAGCACTAACTGGCCTATACCCCTGAGTACCCGCACCTAGCTGAGCTACACTGGATTCGAACCTGGATTCGAACCCTGGCCCGTTTGATTGAGAAGCGAAGCCCGTACCACTGAGCCATAGCGCCACTCTCGAGATATCAAGGAAAAACTACTCTATACCTTATAAGGCTGGGTAAACAAGGCTATACAATAGTTACTTCTAGTTTTCAAGAGAGTGGCGCGATAGCTCAGTGATACGGGCTTCGCTTCTCAAACAAGAGGGCCGGGGTTCGAATCCAGGTCACATCAACTTGGGATTTTTTCAGGGGTGTAAAGATAAAGACGTTAAGTTGACGTTTAGATAAGTGATTTTGTGGGTGAGTTGATAGGTGTATAGGGTAACAAGAGTTGGTCAAAGGGGTACAGGGTTTCAAGGGTTGGTAATAAGGGTCAATGATATCAAGAACTAGGTCATAGGAGTGCAAGTTATGAATGAGTGAGTACACAGGGGTACAGGGTATCAATGGCTTGGTGTTGGAGGTGCAGGGTTTTAGGGGATGCTTCAAACAGGTACAGTGATTCAAGGGCTAGGTAATATAAGTACATTATAATAATTAAAAATTATAATTAAAAATAATAATTAACAATAATAGCTACCCTATATCCCTGAGTATCCACCCATAATTAAGCTACACCCCTACGACCTAGCACTAACTACGCTATACTCCTGAATACATACCCCTAACTAAGCTTTACCCGTACGACCTAGCAATAACTACACTTTACCCCTGAGTACACAACCCTTGCTAAGCTACTCCCCTGTGACGTAGCACTAACTACCCTATACCCCTGAATACACAACCCTAACTAAACTACACCCCTATAACCGTGCACTTACCTACCCTATAACCCTGAGTACCCACCCGTAACTAAACTACACCCCTATGTCCTAGCACTAACTAGCCTATACCCCTGGGTACCCACACCTAGCTTAGCTACACCCCTACGACCTAGCACTAACTAGCCTATACCCCCTGAATACCCAACCCTAACTAAACTACACCTCTACTATCTAGCACTAACTACAATATACCCCTGAGTACCCACCCCTAACTAAGCTACACCCTTATGACCTAGCACTAACTACCCTATACCCATGAGTACCCACCGCTAATTAGGCTACACCTCTATGACGTAGCACTAACTATCCTATACACCTGAATACCCAACCCTAACTAAACTACACCCCTATAACCGAGCACTTACCTACCCTATAACCCTGAGTTACCCATCCCTAACTAAACTACACCCTTATGACTTGGCTGTAACCACCCTATACCCCTGAGTACCCACCGCAAACTAAACAAACCCCTACGAACTAGCACTAACTACCCTATACCCATGAGTACCCACCGCTAATTAAGCTACACCTCTATGACTTAGCAATAAGTATATAATATATAATAAATAATAAATAATAAATAATAAATAATAAATAATAAATAATAAATAATAAATAATAAATAATAAATAATAAATAATAAATAATAAATAATAAATAATAAATAATAAATTACAACCTAGCACTAACTACTCTATACTCCTGAATACCTACCCCTATATAAGCCAACCCCTACGACCTAGCAATAACTACACGTTACCCCTGAGTACCCAACCCTTGCTGAGCTACACCCCTGTGACGTAGCACTAACTACCCTATACCCCTGAATACCCAACCCTAACTAAACTACACCCCTATAACCGAGCACTAACCTACCCTATAACCCTGAGTACCCAACCCTAACTAAACTACACCCCTATAACCAAGCACTTACCTACCCTATAACCCTGAGTACCCACCCCTAACTAAACTACACCCCTATGTCCTAGCACTAACTGGCCTATACCCCTGGGTACCCACACCTAGCTTAGCTACACCCCTACGACCTAGCACTAACTACCCTATACCCCTGCCTACCCATCCCTAACTGACCTACACCCCTATGACACCTAATCACATAACTACCCTTTACCCATGTATGACCAAGCGTTTACCAACTTGCACCACTTTGACCCTGCCGTTTATATCCTGTACCCCTGTGCACCCACCCCCTTAATAATAATAAATAATTAATAATAAATAAAACATAATTAATAAATAATAATTAATAATAATTAATAATAATAATTAATAAAAATAATTAATAATAAAAATTAATAATAATAATTAATAATAATGATTAATAGTAATTAATAAATAATAATAACTAATTATAATAATTAATAATAATAATTGATAATAAATAATTAATTAAAATAATAATGATAATTATAATTAATAATAATAGCTACCCTATATCCCTGAGTATCCACCCCTAATTAAGCTACACCCCTACGACCTAGCACTAACTAAGCTATACTCCTGAATACCTACCCCTAACTCAGCTTTACCCCTACGACCTAGCAGTAACTACACTTTACACCTAAGTACCCAACCCTTGCTAAGCTACACCCCTGTGACGTAGCACTAACTACCCTATACCCTTGAATACCCAACCCTAACTAAACTACACCCCTATAACCGAACACTTACCTACCCTATAACCCTGAGAACCCACCCCTAACTAAACTACACCACTATGTCCTAGCACTAACTAGCCTATACCCCTGAGTACGCACACCTAGCTAAGCTACACCCCTACGACTTAGCACTAACTACCCTATACCCCTGAATACCCACCCCTAAACTAAGCTACACCCTTATGACTTGGCTGTAACTACCCTATAACCCTGAGTACCCACCCAAAAATAAGCTAAACCACTACGACCTAGCACTAACTACCCTATACACATGAGCACCCGCCGCTAACTAAGCTACTTCCCTTTCACTTAGCACTTACTACCATATACCCCTGAGTACCAACCCGTAACTATGCTACACCCCTATGACCTAGCACTTACTACCCTATACCCCTGCCTACCCATCCCTAACTAACCTACACCCCTATGACACCCAATCACATAACTACCATTTACCCATGTATGACCAAGCGCTTACCAACTTGCTCCCCTGTGACTCTGCCGTTTATATCCTGTACCCCTGTGCACCCACCCCCTAATGCCACCGTCCTTACCTTAACACCCCTGAAAAAGTCCCTAGTTGATCTTACCTGGATTCGAACCCTGGCCCGTTTGATTGAGAAGCGAAGCCCGTACTACTGAGCCATAGCGCCACTCTCGAGATATCAAGGAAAAACTACTCTATACCTTATAAGGCTGGGTAAACAAGGCTATACGGTAGTTACTTCTAGTTTTCAAGAGAGTGGCGCGATAGCTCAGTGATACGGGCTTCGCTTCTCAAACAAGAGGGCCGGGGTTCGAATCCAGGTCAGATCAACTTGGGATTTTTTCAGGGGTGTAAAGATAAGGACGTTAAGTTGACGTTTAGATAAGTGATTTTGTGGGTGAGTTGATAGGTGTATAGGGTAACAAGAGTTGGTCAAAGCGGTACAGGATTTCATGGGTTGATAATAAGGATCGATGATATCAAGAACTAGGTCATAGGGGTGCAAGTTATGAATGAGTGAGTACACAGGCGTACAGGGTATCAATGGCTTGGTCTTGGAGGTGCAGGGTTTTAGGGTATGGTTCAAACGGGTACAGGGATTCAAGAGCTAGGTAATATGGGTACATTATAATAATTACCCTATATCCATGAGTATCCACCCCTAATTAAGCTACACCCCTACGACCTAGCATGAACTACGCTATACTCCTGAATACCTACCCCTAACTAAGCCTCGCCCCTACTACCTAGCAATAACTACACTTTACCCCTGAGTACCCAACATTTGCAAAGCTACACCCCGTTGACGTAGCACTAACTATCCTATACCCCTGAATACCCAACCCTAACTAAACTACACCCCTATAACCGAGCACTTACCTACCCTATAACCCTGAGTACCCACCCGTAAATAAACTACACCCCTATGTCCTAGCACTAACTAGCCTATACCCCTGGGTACCCACACCTAGCTTAGCTACACCCCTACGACCTAGCACTAACTAGCCTATACCCCCTGAATACCCAACCCTAACTAAACTACACCTCTACTATCTAGCACTAACTACAATATACCCCTGAGTACCCACCCCTAACTAAGCTACACCCTTATGACCTAGCACTAACTACCCTATACCCATGAGTACCCACCGCTAATTAGGCTACACCTCTATGACGTAGCACTAACTATCCTATACACCTAAATACCCAACCCTAACTAAACTACACCCCTATAACCGAGCACTTACCTACCCTATAACCCTGATTTACCCATCCCTAACTAAGCTACACCCTTATGACTTGTCTGTAACTACAATATACCCCTGAGTACCCACCACTTACTAAGCTAAACCCCTACGACCTAGCACTAACTACCCTATACCCATGAGTACCCACCGCTAATTAAGCTACACCTCTATGACTTAGCACTTACTACCCTATACCCCTGAGTACCAGCCCCTAACTATGCTACACCCCTATGACCTAGCACTTACTACCCTATACCCCTGCCTACCCATCCCTAACTGACCTACACCCCTATGACACTCAATCACATAACTACCCTTTACCCATGTATGACCAAGCGTTTACCAACTTGCACCACTGTGACAATGCCGTTTATATCCTGTACCCCTGTGTACCCACCCCCTAATGCCACCGTCCTTACCTTAACACCCCTGAAAAAGTCCCTAGTTGATCTTACCTGGATTCGAACCCTGGCCCGTTTGCTTCAGAAGCGAAGCCCGTACCACTGAGCCATAGCGCCACTCATGAGATATGAAGGAAAAACTACTCTATACCTTATAAGGCTTGGTAAACAAGGCTATACGGTAGTTACTTCTGGTTTTAAAGAGAGTGGCGCGATAGCTCAGTGATACGGGCTTCGCTTCTCAAACAAGAGGGCCGGGGTTCGAATCCAGGTCAGATCAACTTGGGATTTTTTCAGGGGTGTAAAGATAAGAACGTTAAGTTGACGTTTAGATAAGTGATTTTGTGGGTGAGTTGACAGGTGTATAGGGTAACAAGAGTTGGTCAAAGGGGTACAGGGTTTCAAGGGTTGGTAATAAGGGTCAATGATATCAAGAACTAGGTCATAGGGGTGCAAGTTATGAATGAGTGAGTACAATGAGGTACAGATTATCAATGGCTTGGTATTGGAGGTGCAGGGTTTTAGGGTATGGTTCAAACAGGTACAGGGATTCAGGAGCTAGGTAATATGGGTACATTATAATAATTAATAATAATAATAATAAATAATACAAATTACCCTATATCCGTGAGTATCCACCCCTAATTAAGCTACACCCCTACGACCTAGCACCAACTACGCTATACTCCTGAATACCTACCCCTAACTAAGCCTCACCCCTACTTCCTAGCAATAACTACACTTTACCCCTGAGTACCCAACCCTTGCAAAGCTACACCCCTGTGACGTAGCACTAACTTACCCTATACCCCTGAATACCCAACCCTAACTAAACTACACCCCTATAACCGAGCACTTACCTATCCTATAACCCTGAGTACCCACACCTAGCTAAGCTACACCCCTACGACCTAGCACTAACTAGCCTATACCCCTGAATACCCACCCCTAACTAAGCTACACCCTTATGACTTGGCTGTAACTACAATATACCCCTGAGTACCCACCACTAACTAAGCTAAACCCCTACGACCTAGCACTAACTACCCTATACCCATGAGTACCCACCGCTAATTAAGCTACACCTCTATGACTTAGCACTTACTACCCTATGCCCATGAGTACCAACCCCTAACTAAGCTACACCCCTATGAACTAGCACTTACTACCCTATACCCCTGCCTACCCATCCCTAACTGACCTACACCCCTATGATACCTAATCACATAACTACCCTTTACCCATGTTAAACCAAGCGCTTACCAACTTGCACCCCTGTGACCATGCCGTTTATATCCTGTACCCCTGTGCATTCACCCCCTAATGCCACCGTCCTTACCTTAACACCCCTGAAAAAGTCCCTAGTTGATTTTACCTGGATTCGAACCCTGGCCCGTTTGCTTGAGAAGCGAAGCCCGTACCACTGAGCCACAGCGCCACTCTTGAGATATCAAGGAAAAACTACTCTATACCTTTTAAGGCTGGGTAAACAAGGCTATACGGTAGTTACTTCTAGTTTTCAAGAGAGTGGCGCGATAGCTCAGTTGTACGGGCTTCGCTTCTCAAACAAGAGGGCAGGGGTCCGAATCCAGGTCAGATCAACTAGGGATTTTTTCAGGAGTGTAAAGATAAGAACGTTAAGTTGACGTTTAGATAAGTGATTTTGTTGGTGAGTTGACAGGTGTATAGGGTAACAAGAGTTGGTCAAAGGGGTACAGGATTTCAAGGGTTGATAATAAGGGTCGATGATATCAAGAACTAGGTCATAGGGGTGCAAGTTATGAATGAGTGAGTACACAGGGGGTACAGGGTATCAATGGTTTGGTCTTGGAGGTGCAGGGTTTTAGGGCATGGTTCAAACAGGTACAGGGATTCAAGAGCTAGGTATTATGGGTACATTTTAATAATTAATAATAATAATTAATAATAACAATTACCCTATATCCCTGAGTATCCACCCCTAATTAAGCTACACCCCTACCACCTAGCACCAACTACGCTATACTCCTGAATACCTACCCCTAACTAAGCCTCACCCCTACTACCTAGCAATAACTACACTTTACCCCTGAGTACCCAACCCTTGCAAAGCTACACCCCTGTAACGTAGCACTAACTTACCCTATACCCCTGAATACCCAACCCTAACTAAACTACACCCCTATAACCGAGCACTTACCTACCCTATAACCCTGAGTACCCACCCCTAAGTAAGGCACACCACTATGACCTAGCACTTACTACCCTATACCCCTGCCTACCCATCCCTAACTGACCTACACCCCTATGATACCTAATCACATAACTACCCTTTACCCATGTATAAACAAGCGCTTACCAACTTGCACCCCTTTGACCCTGCCGTTTATATCCTGTACCCCTGTGCACCCACCCCCTTAAAAATAATAAATAATTAAAAATTAATGAAAAAAATTAATAAATAATAATTAATAAATGATAATTAATAACTAATAATAATAACTAATAATAATAATTAATAATAATAATTAATAATAATTAAAAATTAATAATAATAATCATAATAATTAATAATAATAATTAATAACAATAATTAATAATAATAATTAATAATAATAATTAATAATATTAATTACTAATAAATAATTAATAGTAATGATTAATAGTAATTAATAATAATAACTAATAATATTAATTAATAATAATAATTAATAATAATAATTACCCTATATCCCTGAGTATCCACCCCTAATTGAGCTACACCCCTACGACCTAGCAATAACTACACTTTACCCCTGTGTACCCAACCCTTGCTAAGCTACTCCCCTGTGACGTAGCACTAACTACCCTATACCCCTTAATACCCAACCCTAACTAAACTACACCCCTATAACCGAGCACTTACCTACCTTATAACCCTGAGTACCCACCTCTAACTGAACTACACCCCTGTCCTAGAACTAACTAGCCTATACCCCTGAGTACCCACAACTAGCTAAGATACACCCCTACGACCTAGCACTAACTACCCTATACCCATGAGTACCCACCGCTAATTAAGCTAAACCTCTATGACTTAGCACTTACTACCCTATACCAATGAGTACCAACCCCAAACTAAGCTAAACCCCTACGAACTAGCACTAACTACCCTATACCCATGAGTACCCACCGCTATTTAAGCTACACCTCTATGACTTAGCACTTACTACCCTATACCAATGAGTACCAACCCCAAACTAAGCTAAACCCCTACGAACTAGCACTTACTACCCTATACCCTTGCCTTACCCATCCCTAACTGACCTACACCCCTATGACACTCAATCACATAACTACCCTTTACCCATGTATGACCAAGCGCTTACCAACCCTCACCCCTGTGACCCTGCCGTTTATATCCTGTACCCCTGTGTACCAACCCCCTAATGCCACCGTCCTTACCTTAACACCCCTAAAAAAGTCCCTAGTTGATCTTACCTGGATTCGAACCCTGGACCGTTTGCTTCAGAAGCGAAGCCCGTACCACTGAGCCATAGCGCCACTCTTGAGATATCAAGGAAAAACTACTCTATACCTTATAAGGCTGGGTAAACAAGGCTATACGGTAGTTACTTCTAGTTTTCAAGAGAGTGGCGCGATAGCTCAGTGGTACGGGCTTCGCTTCTCAAACAAGAGGGCCGGGGTTCGAATCCAGGTCAAATCAACTTGGGATTTTTTCAGGGGTGTAAAGATAAGAACGTTAAGTTGACGTTTAGATAAGTGATTTTGTGTGTGAGTTGACAGGTGTATAGGGTAACAAGAGTTGGTCAAAGGGGTACAGGGTTTCAAGGGTTGGTAATAAGGGTCAATGATATCAAGAACTAGGTCATAGGGGTGCAAGTTATGAATGAGAGTGGCGCGATAGCTCAGTGGTACGGGCTTCGCTTCTCAAACAAGAGGGCCGGGGTCCGAATCCAGGTCAGATCAACTAGGGATTTTTTCAGGGGTGTAAAGATAAGGACGTTAAGTTGACGTTTAGATAAGTAAGTGTGTGGGTGAGTTGACAGATGTATAGGGTAACAAGAGTTGGTCAAAGGGGTACAGGATTTCAAGGGTTGATAATAAGGGTCGATGATATCAAGAACTAGGTCATAGGGGTGCAAGTTATGAATGAGTGAGTACACAGGGGGTACAGGGTATCAATGGTTTGGTCTTGGAGGTGCAGGGTTTTAGGGTATGGTTCAAACAGGTACAGGGATTCAAGAGCTAGGTAATATGGGTACATTATAATAATGAATAATAATAATTAATAATAAAAATTACCCTATATCCCTGAGTATCCACCCCTAATTAAGCTACACCCCTACCAGCTAGCACCAACTACGCTATACTCCTGAATACCTACCCCTAACTAAGCCTCACCCCTACTACCTAGCAATAACTACACTTTACCCCTGAGTACCCAACCCTTGCAAAGCTACACCCCTGTAACGTAGCACTAACTTACCCTATACCCCTGAAAACCCAACCCTAACTAAACTACACCCCTATAACCGAGCACTTACCTACCCTATAACCCTGAGTACCCACCCGTAACTAAACTACACCCCCATAACCGATTACTTACCTATCCTATAACCCTGAGTACCCACACCTAGCTAAGCTACACCCCTACGACCTAGCCATAACTAGCCTATACCCCTGAATACCCACCCCTAACTAAGCTACACCCTTATGACTTGGCTGTAACTACAATATACCCCTGAGTACCCACCACTAACTAAGCTAAATCCCTACGACCTAGCACTAACTACCCTATACCCATGAGTACCCACCGCTATTTAAGCTACACCTCTATGACTTATCACTTACTACCCTATACCCATGAGTACCAACCCCTAACTAAGCTACACCCCTATGAACTAGCACTTACTACCCTATACCCCTGCCTACCCATCCCTAACTGACCTACACCCCTATGATACCTAATCACATAACTACCCTTTACCCATGTTAAACCAAGCGCTTACCAACTTGCACCCCTGTGACCATGCCGTTTATATCCTGTACCCCTGTTCATTCACCCCCTAATGCCACCGTCCTTACCTTAACACCCCTGAAAAAGTCCCTAGTTGATCTTACCTGGATTCGAACCGTGGCCCGTTTGCTTGAGAAGCGAAGCCCGTACCACTGAGCCACAGCGCCACTCTTGAGATATCAAGGAAAAACTACTCTATACCTTATAAGGCTGGGTAAACAAGGCTATAGCGTAGTTACTTCTAGTTTTCAAGAGAGTGGCGCGATAGCTCAGTTGTACGGGCTTCGCTTCTCAAACAAGAGGGCCGGGGTCCGAATCCAGGTCAGATCAACTAGGGATTTTTTCAGGGGTGTAAAGATAAGGACGTTAAGTTGACGTTTAGATAAGTGAGTTTGTGGGTGAGTTGACAGGTGTATAGGGTAACAAGAGTTGGTCAAAGGGGTACAGGATTTCAAGGGTTGATAATAAGGGTCGATGATATCAAGAACTAGATCATAGGGGTGCAAGTTATGAATGAGTGAGTACACAGGGGGTACAGGGTATCAATGGCTTGGTCTTGGAGGTGCAGGGTTTTAGGGTATGGTTCAAACAGGTACAGGGATTCAAGAGCTAGGTAATATGGGTACATTATAAAAATTAATAATAATAATTAATAATAAAAATTACCCTTTATCCCTGAGTATCCACCCCTAATTAAGCTACACCCCTACGACCTAGCACCAACTACGCTATACTCCTGAATACCTACCCCTAACTAAGCCTCACCCCTACTACCTAGCAATAACTACACTTTACCCCTGAGTACCCAACCCTTGCAAAGCTACACCCCTGTGACGTAGCACTAACTTACCCTATACCCCTGAGTACCCACCCGTAACTAAACTACACCCCCATAACCGATTACTTACCTATCCTATAACCCTGAGTACCCACACCTAGCTAAGCTACACCCCTACGACCTAGCCATAACTAGCCTATACCCCTGAATACCCACCCCTAACTAAGCTACACCCTTATGACTTGGCTGTAACTACAATATACCCCTGAGTACCCACCACTAACTAAGCTAAACCCCTACGACCTAGCACTAACTACCCTATACACATGAGTACCCACCGCTATTTAAGCTACACCTCTATGACTTAGCACTTACTACCCTATACCCATGAGTACCAACCCCTAACTAAGCTACACCCCTATGAACTAGCACTTACTACCCTATACCCCTGCCTACCCATCCCTAACTGACCTACACCCCTATGATACCTAATCACATAACTACCCTTTACCCATGTTAAACCAATCGCTTACCAACTTGCACCCCTGTGACCATGCCGTTTATATCCTGTACCCCTGTGCATTCACCCCCTAATGCCACCGTCCTTACCTTAACACCCCTGAAAAAGTCCCTAGTTGATCTTACCTGGATTCGAACCCTTACCCGTTCGCTTGAGAAGCGAAGCCCGTACCACTGAGACACAGCGGCACTCTTGAGATATCAAGGAAAAACTACTCTATACCTTATAAGGCTGGGTAAACAAGGATATAGGGTAGTTACTTCTAGTTTTCAAGAGAGTGGCGCGATAGCTCAGTGGTACGGGCTTCGCTTCTCAAACAAGAGGGCCGGGGTCCGAATCCAAGTCAGATCAACTAGGGATTTTTTCAGGGGTGTAAAGATAAGGACGTTAAGTTGACGTTTAGATAAGTGAGTTTGTGGGTGAGTTGACAGGTGTATAGGGTAACAAGAGTTGGTCAAAGGGGTACAGGATTTCAAGGGTTGATAATAAGGGTCGATGATATCAAGAACTAGATCATAGGGGTGCAAGTTATGAATGAGTGAGTACACAGGGGGTACAGGGTATCAATGGCTTGGTCTTGGAGGTGCAGGGTTTTAGGGTATGGTTCAAACAGGTACAGGGATTCAAGAGCTAGGTAATATGGGTACATTATAAAAATTAATAATAATAATTAATAATAAAAATTACCCTTTATCCCTGAGTATCCACCCCTAATTAAGCTACACCCCTACGACCTAGCACCAACTACGCTATACTCCTGAATACCTACCCCTAACTAAGCCTCACCCCTACTACCTAGCAATAACTACACTTTACCCCTGAGTACCCAACCCTTGCAAAGCGACACCCCTGTGACGTAGCACTAACTTTCCCTATACCCCTGAATTCCCAACCCTAACTAAACTACACCCCTAGTACCGAGCACTTACCTACCCTATAACCCTGAGTACCCACCCGTAACTAAACTACACCCCCATAACCGAGCACTTACCTATCCTATAACCCTGAGTACCCACACCTAGCTAAGCAACACCCCTACGACCTAGCACTAACTAGCCTATACCCCTGAATACCCACCCCTAACTAAGCTACACCCTTATGACTTGGCTGTAACTACAATATACCCCTGAGTACCCACCACTAACTAAGCTAAACCCCTACGACCTAGCACTAACTACCCTATACCCATAAGTACCCACCGCTAATTAAGCTACACCCCTATGACTTAGCACTTACTACCCTATACCCATGAGTACCAACCCCTAACTAAGCTACACCCCTATGAACTAGCACTTACTACCCTATACCCCTGCCTACCCATCCCTAACTGACCTACACCCCTATGATACCTAATCACATAACTACCCTTTACCCATGTTAAACCAAGCGCTTACCAACTTGCACTCCTGTGACCATGCCGTTTATATCCTGTTCCCCTGTGCATTCACCCCCTAACAAGAGGGCCGGGGTCCGAATCCAGGTCAGATCAACTAGGGATTTTTTCAGGGGTGTGAAGATAAGGACGTTAAGTTGACGTTTAGATAAGTGAGTTTGTGGGTGAGTTGACAGGTGTATAGGGTAACAAGAGTTGGTCAAAGGGGTACAGGATTTCAAGGGTTGATAATAAGGGTCGATGATATCAAGAACTAGGTCATAGGGGTGCAAGTTATGAATGAGTGAGTACACAGGGGGTACAGGGTATCAATGGCTTGGCCTTGGAGGTGCAGGGTTTTAGGGTATGGTTCAAACAGGTACAAGGATTCAAGAGTTAGGTAAAATGGGTACATCATAATAATTAATAACAATAATTACCCTATATCCCTGAGTATCCATCCCTAATTAAGCTACACCCCTACGACCTAGCACCAACTACTCTATACTGCTGAAAACCTACCACTAACTAAGCCTCACCCCTACTACCTAGCAAAAACTACACTTTACCCCTGAGTACCCAACCCTTGCAAAGCTACGTCCCTGTGACGTAGCACTAACTTACCCTATATCCCTGAATACCCAACCCTAACTAAACTACACCCCCATAACCGAGCACTTACCTATCCTATAACCCTGAGTACCCACCCGTAACTAAACTACACCCCTCTGTCCTAGCACTAACTAGCCTATACCCCTGGGTACCCACACCTAGCTAAGCTACACCCCTACGACCTAGCACTAACTAGACTATACCCCTGAATACCCACCCCTAACTAAGCTACACCCTTATGACTTGGCTGTAACTACAATATACCCCTGAGTACCCACCACTTACTAAGCTAAACCCCTACGACCTACCACTAACTACCCTATACCCATGAGTACCCACCGCTAATTAAGCTACACCTCTATGACTTAGCACTTACTACCCTATACCCCTGAGTACCAACCCCTAACTATGCTACACCCCTATGACCTAGCACTTACTACCCTATACCCCTGCCTACCAATCCCTAACTGACCTACACCCCTATGACACCCAATCAAATAACTACCATTTACCCATGTATGACCAAGCGCTTACCAACCCTCACCCCTGTGACCCTGCCGTTTATATCCTGTACCCCTGTGTACCAACCCCCTAATGCCACCGTCCTTACCTTAACACCCCTGAAAAAGTCCCTAGTTGATCTTACCTGGATTCGAACCCTGGCCCGTTTGATTGAGAAGCGAAGCCCGTACCACTGAGCCATAGCGCCACTTTCGAGATATCAAGGAAAAACTACTCTATACCTTATAAGGCTGGGTAAACAAGGCTATACGGTAGTTACTTCTAGTTTCCAAGAGAGTGGCGCGATAGCTCAGTGATACGGGCTTCGCTTCTCAAACAAGAGGGCCGGGGTTCGAATCCAGGTCAGATCAACTTGGGATTTTTTCAGGGGTGTAAAGATAAGGACGTTAAGTTGACGTTTAGATAAGTGATTTTGTGGGTGAGTTGATAGGTGTATAGGGTAACAAGAGTTGGTCAAAGGGGTACAGGGTTTCAAGGGTTGGTAATAAGGGTCAATGATATCAAGAACTAGGTCATAGGGGTGCAACTTATGAATGAGTGAGTACACAGGGGTACAGGGTATCAATGGCTTGGTATTGGAGGTGCAGGGTTTTAGGGGATGCTTCAAACAGGTACATTGATTCAAGGGCTAAGTAATATGAGTACATAATAATAATTTAAAATTATAATTAAAAATAATAATTAACAATAATAGCTACCCTATATCCCTGAGTATCCACCCATAATTAAGCTACACCCCTACGACCTAGCACTAACTACGCTATACTCCTGAATACATACCCCTAACTAAGCTTTACCCGTACGACCTAGCAATAACTACACTTTACCCCTGAGTACACAACCCTTGCTAAGCTACTCCCCTGTGACGTAGCACTAACTACCCTATACCCCTGAATACCCAACCCTAACTAAACTACACCCCTATAACCGTGCACTTACCTTCCCTATAACCCTGAGTACCCACCCGTAACTAAACTACACCCCTATGTCCTAGCACTAACTAGCGTATACCCCTGGGTACCCACACCTAGCTTAGCTACACCCCTACGACCTAGCACTAACTACCCTATACCCCTGCCTACCCATCCCTAACTGACCTACACCCCTATGACGCCTAATCACATAACTACCCTTTACCCATGTATGACCAAGCGTTTACCAACTTGCACCCCTTTGACTCTGCCGTTTATATCCTGTACCCCTGTGCACCCACCCCCTTAATAATAATAAATAATTAATAATAAATAAAACATAATTAATAAATAATAATTAATAATAATTAATAATATTAATTAAGAATAATGATTAATAGTAATTGATAATAATAATTCATTATAATAATTAATAATAATAATTAGTAATAAATAATTAATTAAAATAATAATGATAATTATAATTAATAATAATAATTAATAATAATAGCTACCCTATATCCCTGAGTATCCACCCCTAATTAAGCTACACCCCTACGACCTAGCACTAACTACGCTATACTCCTGAATACCTACCCCTAACTCAGCTTTACCCCTACGACCTAGCAGTAACTACACTTTACCCCTGAGTACCAAACCCTTGCTAAGCTACACCCCTGTGACGTAGCACTAACTACCCTATACCCTTGAATACCCAACCCTAACTAAACTACACCCCTATAACCGAACGCTTACCTACCCTATAACCCTGAGAACCCACCCCTAACTAAACTACACCCCTATGTCCTAGCACTAAATAGCCTATACCCCTGAGTACGCACACCTAGCTAAGCTACACCCCTACGACTTAGCACTAACTACCCTATACCCCTGAATACTCACGCCTAAACTAAGCTACACCCTTATGACTTGGCTGTAACTACCCTATACCCCTGAGTACCCACCCCAAACTAAGCTAAACCACTACGACCTAGCACTAACTACCCTATACCTATGAGCACCCACCGCTAACTAAGCTACTTCCCTTTGACTTAGCACTTACTAGCCTATACCCCTGAGTACCAGCCCCTAACTAAGCTACACCCCTATGACCTAACACTTACTACCCTATACCCCTGCATACCCATCCCTAACTGACCTACACCCCTATGATACCTAATCACATAACTACCCTTTACCCATGTTAAACCAAGCGCTTACCAACTTGCACTCCTGTGACCATGCCGTTTATATCCTGTACCCCTGTGCATTCACCCCCTAATGCCACCGTCCTTACCTTAACACCCGTGAAAAAGTCCCTAGTTGATCTTACCTGGATTCGAACCCTGGCCCGTTTGCTTGAGAAGCGAAGCCCGTACCACTGAGCCACAGCGCCACTCTTGAGATATCAAGGAAAAACTACTCTATACCTTATAAGGCTGGGTAAACAAGGCTATAGGGTAGTTACTTCTAGTTTTCAAGAGAGTGGCGCGATAGCTCAGTGGTACGGGCTTCGCTTCTCAAACAAGAGGGCCGGGGTCCGAATCCAGGTCAGATCAACTAGGGATTTTTTCAGGGGTGTAAAGATAAGGACGTTAAGTTGACGTTTAGATAAGTGAGTTTGTGGGTGAGTTGACAGGTGTATAGGGTAACAAGAGTTGGTCAAATGGGTACAGGATTTCAAGGGTTGATAATAAGGGTCGATGATATCAAGAACTAGGTCATAGGGGTGCAAGTTATGAATGAGTGAGTACACAGGGGGTACAGGGTATCAATGGTTTGGTCTTGGAGGTGCAGGGTTTTAGGGTATGGTTCAAACAAGTACAAGGATTCAAGAGTTAGGTAAAATGGGTACATCATAAGAATTAATAATAATAATAATAATTAATAATAATAATTACCCTATATCCCTGAGTATCCATCCCTAATTAAGCTACACCCCTACGACCTAGCACCAACTACTCTATACTGCTGAAAACCTACCACTAACTAAGCCTCACCCCTACTACCTAGCAAAAACTACACTTTACCCCTGAGTACCCAACCCTTGCAAAGCTACACCCCTGTGACGTAGCACTAACTTACCCTATATCCCTGAATACCCAACCCTAACTAAACTACACCCCCATAACCGAGCACTTACCTATCCTATAACCCTGAGTACCCACCCGTAACTAAACTACACCCCTCTGTCCTAGCACTAACTAGCCTATACCCCTGGGTACCCACACCTAGCTAAGCTACACCCCTACGACCTAGCACTAACTAGCCTATACCCCTGAATACCCACCCCTAACTAAGCTACACCCTTATGACTTGGATGTAACTACAATATACCCCTGAGTACCCACCACTTACTAAGCTAAACCCCTACGACCTAGCACTAACTACCCTATACCCATGAGTACCCACCGCTAATTAAGCTACACCTCTATGACTTAGCACTTACTACCCTATACCCCTGAGTACCAGCCCCTAACTATGCTACACCCCTATGACCTAGCACTTACTACCCTATACCCCTGCCTACCAATCCCTAACTGACCTACACCCCTATGACACCCAATCACATAACTACCATTTACCCATGTATGATCAAGCGCTTACCAACTTGCTCCACTGTGACTCTGCCGTTTATATCCTGTACCCCTGTGCACCCACCCCCTAATGCCACCGTCCTTACCTTAACACCCCTAAAAAAGTCCCTAGTTGAGCTTACCTGGATTCGAACCCTGGCCCGTTTGATTGAGAAGCGAAGCCCGTACCACTGAGCCATAGCGCCACTCTCGAGATATCAAGGAAAAACTACTCTATACCTTATAAGGCTGGGTAAACAAGGCTATACGGTAGTTACTTCTAGTTTTCAAGAGAGTGGCGCGATAGCTCAGTGATACGGGCTTCGCTTCTCAAACAAGAGGGCCGGGGTTCGAATCCAGGTCAGATCAACTTGGGATTTTTTCAGGGGTGTAAAGATAAGGACGTTAAGTTGACGTTTAGATAAGTGATTTTGTGGGTGAGTTGATAGGTGTATAGGGTAACAAGAGTTGGTCAAAGGGGTACAGGGTTTCAAGGGTTGGTAATAAGGGTCAATGATATCAAGAACTAGGTCATAGGGGTGCAACTTATAAATGGGTGAGTACACAGGGGTACAGGGTATCAATGGCTTGGTATTGGAGGTGCAGGGTTTTAGGGGATGCTTCAAACAGGTACAGTGATTCAAGAGCTAAGTAATATGAGTACATTATAATAATTAAAAATTATAATTAAAAATAATAATTAACAATAATAATTAACAATAATAATTACCCTATATCCCTGAGTATCCACCCATAATTAAGCTACACCCCTACGACCTAGCACTAACTACGCTATACTCCTGAATACATACCCCTAACTAAGCTTTACCCGTACGACCTAGCAATAACTACACTTTACCCCTGAGTACACAACCCTTGCTAAGCTACTCCCCTGTGAAGTAGCACTAACTACCCTATACCCCTGAATACCCAACCCTAACTAAACTACACCCCTATAACCGTGCACTTACCTTCCCTATAACCCTGAGTACCCACCCGTAACTAAACTACACCCCTCTGTCCTAGCACTAACTAGCCTATACCCCTGGGTACCCACACCTAGCTAAGCTACACCCCTACGACCTAGCCATAACTAGCCTATACCCCTGAATACCCACCCCTAACTAAGCTACACCCTTATGACTTGGATGTAACTACAATATACCCCTGAGTACCCACCACTTACTAAGCTAAACCCCTACGACCTAGCACTAACTACCCTATACCCATGAGTACCCACCGCTAATTAAGCTACACCTCTATGACTTAGCACTTACTACCCTATACCCCTGAGTACCAGCCCCTAACTATGCTACACCCCTATGACCTAGCACTTACTACCCTATACCCCTGCCTACCAATCCCTAACTGACCTACACCCCTATGACACCCAATCACATAACTACCATTTACCCATGTATGATCAAGCGCTTACCAACTTGCTTCACTGTGACTCTGCCGTTTATATCCTGTACCCCTGTGCACCCACCCCCTAATGCCACCGTCCTTACCTTAACACCCCTAAAAAAGTCCCTAGTTGAGCTTACCTGGATTCGAACCCTGGCCCGTTTGATTGAGAAGCGAAGCCCGTACCACTGAGCCATAGCGCCACTCTCGAGATATCAAGGAAAAACTACTCTATACCTTATAAGGCTGGGTAAACAAGGCTATACGGTAGTTACTTCTAGTTTTCAAGAGAGTGGCGCGATAGCTCAGTGATACGGGCTTCGCTTCTCAAACAAGAGGGCCGGGGTTCGAATCCAGGTCAGATCAACTTGGGATTTTTTCAGGGGTGTAAAGATAAGGACGTTAAGTTGACGTTTAGATAAGTGATTTTGTGGGTGAGTTGATAGGTGTATAGGGTAACAAGAGTTGGTCAAAGGGGTACAGGGTTTCAAGGGTTGGTAATAAGGGTCAATGATATCAAGAACTAGGTCATAGGGGTGCAAGTTATGAATGAGTGAGTACACAGGGGTACAGGGTATCAATGGCTTGGTATTGGAGGTGCAGGGTTTTAGGGGATGCTTCAAACAGGTACAGTGATTCAAGAGCTAAGTAATATGAGTACATTATAATAATTAAAAGTTATAATTAAAAATAATAATTAACAATAATAATTAACAATAATAGCTACCCTATATCCCTGAGTATCCACCCATAATTAAGCTACACCCCTACGACCTAGCACTAACTACGCTATACTCCTGAATACATACCCCTAACTAAGCTTTACCCGTACGACCTAGCAATAACTACACTTTACCCCTGAGTACACAACCCTTGCTAAGCTACTCCCCTGTGACGTAGCACTAACTACCCTATACCCCTGAATACCCAACCCTAACTAAACTACACCCCTATAACCGTGCACTTACCTTCCCTATAACCCTGAGTACCCACCCGTAACTAAACTACACCCCAATGTCCTAGCACTAACTAGCCTATACCCCTGGGTACCCACACCTAGCTTAGCTACACCCCTACGACCTAGCACTAACTACCCTATACCCCTGCCTACCCATCCCTAACTGACCTACACCCCTATGACGCCTAATCACATAACTACCATTTACCCATGTATGACCAAGCGTTTACCAACTTGCACCCCTTTGACTCTGTCGTTTATATCCTGTACCCCTGTGCACCCACCCCCTTAATAATAATAAATAATTAATAATAAATAAAACATAATTAATAAATAATAATTAATAATAATTAATAATAATAATTAATAATAATAATTAATAATAATGATTAATAGTAATTGATAATAATAACTAATTATAATAATTAATAATAATAATTAATAATAAATAATTAATTATAATAATAATGATAATTATAATTAATAATATTAATTAATAATAATAGCTACCCTATATCCCTGAGTACCCAAACCAAACTAAGCTAAACCACTACGACCTAACACTAACTACACTATACACATGAGCACCCACCGCTAACTAAGCTACTTCCCTTTGACTTAGCACTTACTAGCCTATACCCCTGAGTACCAACCCCTAACTAAGCTACACCCCTATGACCTAACACTTACTACCCTATACCCCTGCATACCCATCCCTAACTGACCTACACCCTATGACACCTAATCACATAACTACCCTTTACCCATGTATGACCAAGCGCTTACAAACTTGCACCCCAGTGACCATGCCATTTATATCCTGTACCCCTATGCACCCACCCCCTAATGCCACCGTCCTTACCTTAACACCCCTGAAAAAGTCCCTAGTTGATCTTACCTGGATTCGAACCCTGGCCCGTTTGCTTGAGAAGCGAAGCCCGTACCACTGGGCCATAGCGCCATTCTCGAGATATCAAGGAAAAACTACTCTATACCTTATAAGGCCGGGTAAACAAGGCTATACGGTAGTTACTTCTAATTTTCAAGAGAGTGGCGCGATAGCTCAGTGGTACGGGCTTCGCTTCTCAAACAGGAGGGCCGGGGTTCGAATCCAGGTCAGATCAACTTGGGATTTTTTCAGGGGTGTAAAGATAAGGACGTTAAGTTGACGTTTAGATAAGTGAGTTTGTGGGTGAGTTGACAGGTGAATAGGGTAACAAGAGTTGGTCAAAGGGGTACAGGATTTCATGGGTTAATAATAAGGGTCGATGATATCAAGAACTAGGTCATAGGGGTGCAAGTTATGAATGAGTGAGTACACAGGCGTACAGGGTATCAATGGCTTGGTCTTGGAGGTGCAGGGTTTTAGGGTATGGTTCAAACAGGTACAGGGATTCAAGAGCTAGGTAATATGGGTACATTATAATAATTACCCTATATCCATGAGTATCCACCCCTAATTAAGCTACACACCTACGACCTAGCACGAACTACGCTATACTCCTGAATACCTACCTCTAACTAAGCCTCGCCCCTACTACCTAGCAATAACTACACTTTACCCCTGAGTACCCAACATTTGCAAAGCTACACCCCGTTGACGTAGCACTAACAATCCTATACCCCTGAATACCCAAACCTAACTAAACTACACCCCTATAACCGAGCACTTACCTACCCGATAGCCCTGAGTACCCACCCGTAACTAAACTACACCCCTATGTCAAGACAGTTGAGGATGATCTCAAGACCAATTACTCTTACGTCACCGTTGGCCAAAATTCTAGAGGGCTTCACTCTCGAACACCTGATGAATCAAGTTGCAGAGAACCTGGACATTAAGCAGTTTTCGATGCCAGGCAGATCAACAACACATGCCTTAGTTTATATGCTCCATATTATACTAGCTGCCTTAGACAAAGGTAATTGCTTTATAAGAGTGTTCTTTGCAGACTTTTCTAAAGGTTTTGATTTGGTTGATCATAATGCATTAGTGAACGAAATGAAACTGCTTAACGTTCATAATGTAATTATAAGGTGGATCTGCTGTTTTCTCTCAAATAGGCCTCAACGTGTAAGAGTAGGCAATGCATTGTCATCTGTAGTTGTTTCCAATGGGGGTATTCCCCAGGGCACGAAATCGGCTCCGCTTTTGTTTGCAATCTTAGTCAACCGTATGCTTGCAAGGTGGCCTAATAGAGTTAAATATGTTGACGATACCACCGTATTTGAAATTGTTCCAAGATGCTCTCCCAGTTACATACAATTTATTGTTAATGATATCAAGGAATATGCGTCATCAAGGGGAATGCGTCTGAACCCCAAGAAATGCAAAGAGCTTCAAATTAATTTCTTAAAGTACCAACCTTCTGTCCCCCAAAGATTAATCCTAGGGAGCGCAGTTGTTGAGAAAGTTGAACATTACAAGCTATTAGGTGTACATATATCAGCAGATCTGTCATGGAATGTTCACGTTGACCACATTGTTAAGAAGGCTAGCAAGCGCCTCTATGCCCTCAGGGTACTCAGGAAGGCAGGTGTCCAGCAGTCAGATATGGTTCTTATCTATTGCTCGTTAATTCGGTCAGTCCTTGAGTACGCTGCTCCTGTCTGGGCCTCCCTTCCTGAGTACCTTGCAGAGCTTATCGAAACAGTACAACGAAAAGCTATTCAAATAATCTACCCTTGCCTTAGATATGAATCAGGGCTCAAAGTAGCAAAAATGGACTCACTTACAGTCCGCAGAGCAGAACTGTGCCGTCGATTCATGGCTAAAGCAAGATGCACTGAGCCTATAAAATATATAATACAATCTGGGACTGAGGTCGCCCATGGTTATTCGCTAAGGGGGGGTAGCAGCCGTTTGGATAAATCAGTTGGTGTAACTGAAAGGTATAATAACTTTATCACAATTCGTTTCCAGTAGTTATTCCAGTATTTATTTATACATTGTTAAGTGTAGTGTGCATCGGCCGACATACTGTAATTTAGCTTATGCTACAAAAGTATGAATAAACGATTATTATTATTATTATTATGTCCTAGCACTAACTAGCCTATACCCCTGGGTACCCACACCTAGCTTAGCTACACCCCTACGACCTAGCACTAACTAGCCTATACCCCCTGAATACCCACCGCTATTTAAGCTACACCTCTATGACTTAGCACTTACTACCCTATACCCATGAGTACCAACCCCTAACTAAGCTACACCCCTATGAACTAGCACTTACTACCCTATACCCCTGCCTACCCATCCCTAACTGACCTACGGGCTTAGCTTCTCAAACAAGAGGGCCGGGGTTCGAATCCAGGTCAGATCAACTTGGGATTTTTTCAGGGGTGTAAAGATAAAGACCTTAAGTTGACGTTTAGATAAGTGATTTTGTGGGTGAGTTGATAGGTGTATAGGGTAACAAGAGTTGGTCAAAGGGGTACAAGGTTTCAAGGGTTGGTAATAAGAGTCAATAATATCAAGAACTAGGTCATAGGGGTGCAAGTTATGAATGAGTGAGTACACAGGGGTACAGGGTATCAATGGCTTGGTATTGGAGGTGCAGGGTTTTAGGGGATGCTTCAAACAGGTACAGTGATTCAAGGGCTAGGTAATATGAGTACATTATAATAATTAAAAATTATAATTAAAAATAATAATTAACAATAATAGCTACCCTATATCCCTGAGTATTCACCCATAATTAAGCTACACCCCTACGACCTAGCACTAACTACGCTATACTCCTGAATACATACCCCTAACTAAGCTTTACCCGTACGACCTAGCAATAACTACACTTTACCCCTGAGTACACAACCCTTGCTAAGCTACTCCCCTGTGACGTTGCACTAACTACCCTATACCCCTGAATACCCAACCCTAACTAAACTACACCCCTATAACCGTGCACTTACCTACCCTATAACCCTGAGTACCCACCCGTAACTAAACTACACCCCTATGTCCTAGCACTAACTAGCCTATACCCCTGGGTACCCACACCTAGCTTAGCTACACCCCTACGACCTAGCACTAACTACCCTATACCCCTGCCTACCCATCCCTAACTGACCTACACCCCTATGACACCTAATCACATAACTACCCTTTACCCATGTATGACCAAGCGTTTACCAACTTGCACCCCTTTCACCCTGCCGTTTATATCCTGTACCCCTGTGCACCCACCCCCTTAATAATAATAAATAATTAATAATAAATAAAACATAATTAATAAATAATAATTAATAATAATTAATAATAATAATTAATAATAATGATTAATAGTAATTAATAATAATAACTAATTATAATAATTAATAATAATAATTAATAATAAATAATTAATTAAAATAATAATGATAATTATAATTAACAATAAAAGCTACCCTATATCCCTGAGTATCCACCCCTAATTAAGCTACACCCCTACGACCTAGCACTAACTAAGCTATACTCCTGAATACCTACCCCTAACTCAGCTTTACCCCTACGACCTAGCAGTAACTACACTTTACACCTAAGTACCCAACCCTTGCTAAGCTACACCCCTGTGACGTAGCACTAACTACCCTATACCCTTGAATACCAAACCCTAACTAAACTACACCCCTATAACCGAACACTTACCTACCCTATAACCCTGAGAACCCACCCCTAACTAAACTACACCCCTATGTCCTAGCACTAAATGGCCTATACCCCTGAGTACGCACACCTAGCTAAGCTACACCCCTACGACTTAGCACTAACTACCCTATATCCCTTAATACCCACCCCTAAACTAAGCTACACCCTTATGACTTGGCTGTAACTACCCTATAACCCTGAGTACCCACCCCAAAATAAGCTAAACCACTACGACCTAGCACTAACTACCCTATACACATGAGCACCCACCGCTAACTAAGCTACTTCCCTTTCACTTAGCACTTACTACTATATACCCCTGAGTACCAACCCCTAACTAAGCTACACCCCTATGACCTAACACTTACTACCCTATACCCCTGCATACCCATCCCTAACTGACCTACACCCTATGACACCTAATCACATAACTACCCTTTACCCATGTATGACCAAGCGCTTACAAACTTGCACCCCAGTGACCATGCCATTTATATCCTGTACCCCTATGCACATACCCCCTAATGCCACCGTCCTTACCTTAACACCCCTGAAAAAGTCCCTAGTTGATCTTACCTGGATTCGAACCCTGGCCCGTTTGCTTGAGAAGCGAAGCCCGTACCACTGGGCCATAGCGCCACTCTCGAGATATCAAGGAAAAACTACTCTATACCTTATAAGGCCGGGTAAACAAGGCTATACGGTAGTTATTTCTAATTTTCAAGAGAGTGGCGCGATAGCTCAGTGGTACGGGCTTCGCTTCTCAAACAAGAGGGCCGGGGTTCGAATCCAGGTCAGATCAACTTGGGATTTTTTCAGGGGTGTAAAGATAAGGACGTTAAGTTGACGTTTAGATAAGTGAGTTTGTGGGTGAGTTGACAGGTGAATAGGGTAACAAGAGTTGGTCAAAGGGGTACAGGATTTCATGGGTTAATAATAAGGGTCGATGATATCAAGAACTAGGTCATAGGGGTGCAAGTTATGAATGAGTGAGTACACAGGCGTACAGGGTATCAATGGCTTGGTCTTGGAGGTGCAGGGTTTTAGGGTATGGTTCAAACAGGTACAGGGATTCAAGAGCTAGGTAATATGGGTACATTATAATAATTACCCTATATCCATGAGTATCCACCCCTAATTAAGCTACACCCCTACGACCTAGCACGAACTACGCTATACTCCTGAATACCTACCTCTAACTAAGCCTCGCCCCTACTACCTAGCAATAACTACACTTTACCCCTGAGTACCCAACATTTGCAAAGCTACACCCCGTTGACGTAGCACTAACAATCCTATACCCCTGAATACCCAACCCTAACTAAACTACACCCCTATAACCGAGCACTTACCTACCCGATAGCCCTGAGTACCCACCCGTAACTAAACTACACCCCTATGTCCTAGCACTAACTAGCCTATACCCCTGGGTACCCAAACCTAGCTTAGCTACACCCCTACGACCTAGCACTAACTAGCCTATACCCCCTGAATACCCACCGCTATTTAAGCTACACCTCTATGACTTAGCACTTACTACCCTATACCCATGAGTACCAACCCCTAACTAAGCTACACCCCTATGAACTAGCACTTACTACCCTATACCCCTGCCTACCCATCCCTAACTGACCTACGGGCTTAGCTTCTCAAACAAGAGGGCCGGGGTTCGAATCCAGGTCAGATCAACTTGGGAATTTTTCAGGGGTGTAAAGATAAAGACGTTAAGTTGACGTTTAGATAAGTGATTTTGTGGGTGAGTTGATAGGTGTATAGGGTAACAAGAGTTGGTCAAAGGGGTACAGGGTTTCAAGGGTTGGTAATAAGGGTCAATGATATCAAGAACTAGGTCATAGGGGTGCAAGTTATGAATGAGTGGGTACACAGGGGTACAGGGTATCAATGGCTTGGTATTGGAGGTGCAGGGTTTTAGGGGATGCTTCAAACAGGTACAGTGATTCAAGGGCTAGGTAATATGAGTACATTATAATAATTAAAAATTATAATTAAAAATAATAATTAACAATAATAGCTACCCTATATCCCTGAGTATCCACCCATAATTAAGCTACACCCCTACGACCTAGCACTAACTACGCTATACTCCTGAATACATACCCCTAACTAAGCTTTACCCGTACGACCTAGCAATAACTACACTTTACCCCTGACTACACAACCCTTGCTAAGCTACTCCCCTGTGACGTTGCACTAACTACCCTATACCCCTGAATACCCAACCCTAACTAAACTACACCCCTATAACCGTGCACTTACCTACCCTATAACCCTGAGTACCCACCCGTAACTAAACTACACCCCTATGTCCTAGCACTAACTAGCCTATACCCCTGGGTACCCACACCTAGCTTAGCTACACCCCTACGACCTAGCCTTAACTACCCTATACCCCTGCCTACCCATCCCTAACTGACCTACACCCCTATGACACCTAATCACATAACTACCCTTTACCCATGTATGACCAAGCGTTTACCAACTTGCACCCCTTTGACCCTGCCGTTTATATCCTGTACCCCTGTGCACCCACCCCCTTAATAATAATAAATAATTAATAATAAATAAAACATAATTAATAAATAATAATTAATAATAATAATTAATAATAATAATTAATAATAAAAATTAATAATAATAATCAATAATAATGATTAATAGTAATTAATAATAATAACTAATTATAATAATTAATAATAATAATTAATAATAAATAATTAATTAAAATAATAATGATAATTATAATTAATAATAATAGCTACCCTATATCCCTGAGTATCCACCCCTAATTAAGCTACACCCCTACGACCTAGCACTAACTAAGCTATACTCCTGAATACCTACCCCTAACTCAGCTTTACCCCTACGACCTAGCAGTAACTACACTTTACACCTAAGTACCCAACCCTTGCTAAGCTACACCCCTGTGACGTAGCACTAACTACCCTATACCCTTGAATACCCAACCCTAACTAAACTACACCCCTATAACCGAACACTTACCTACCCTATAACCCTGAGAACCCACCCCTAACTAAACTACACCCCTATGTCCTAGCACTAACTAGCCTATACCCCTGAGTACGCACACCTAGCTAAGCTACACCCCTACGACTTAGCACTAACTACCCTTACCCCTGAGTACGCACACCTAGCTAAGCTACACCCCTACGACTTAGCACTAACTACCCTATATCCCTGAATACCCACCCATAAACTAAGCTACACCCTTATGACTTGGCTGTAACTACCCTATAACCCTGAGTACCGACCCCAAAATAAGCTAAACCACTACGACCTAGCACTAACTACCCTATACACATGAGCACCCACCGCTAACTAAGCTACTTCCCTTTCACTTAGCACTTACTACCATATACCCCTGAGTACCAACCCCTAACTATGCTACACCCCTATGACCTAGCACTTACTACCCTATACCCCTGCCTACCCATCCCTAACTAACCTACACCCCTATGACACCCAATCACATAACTACCATTTACCCATGTATGACCAAGCGCTTACCAACTTGCTCCCCTGTGACTCTGCCATTTATATCCTGTACCCCTCTGCACCCACCCCCTAATGCCACAGTCCTTACCTTAACACCCCTGAAAAAGTCCCTAGTTGATCTTACCTGGATTCGAACCCTGGCCCGTTTGCTTGAGAAGCGAAGCCCGTACCACTGAGCCATAGCGCCACTCTCGAGATATCAAGGAAAAACTACTCTATACCTTATAAGGCCGGGTAAACAAGGCTATACGGTAGTTACTTCTAGTTTTCAAGAGAGTGGCGCGATAGCTCAGTGATACGGGCTTCGCTTCTCAAACAGGAGGGCCGGGGTTCGAATCCAGGTCAGATCAACTTGGGATTTTTTCAGGGGTGTAAAGATAAGGACGTTAAGTTGACGTTTAGATAAGTGATTTTGTGGATGAGTTGACAGGTGAATAGGGTAACAAGAGTTGGTCAAAGGGGTACAGTATTTCATGGGTTGATAATAAGGGTCGATGATATCAAGAACTAGGTCATAGGGGTGCAAGTTATGAATGAGTGAGTACACAGGCGTACAGGGTATCAATGGCTTGGTCTTGGAGGTGCAGGGTTTTAGGGTATGGTTCAAACGGGTACAGGGATTCAAGAGCTAGGTAATATGGGTACATTATAATAATTACCCTATATCCATGAGTATCCACCCCTAATTAAGCTACACCTGTACGACCTAGCATGAACTACGCTATACTCCTGAATACCTACCCCTAACTAAGCCTCGCCCCTACTACCTAGCAATAACTACACTTTAACCCCTGAGTACCCAACATTTGCAAAGCTACACCCCGTTGACGTAGCACTAACTATCCTATACCCCTGAATACCCAACCCTAACTAAACTACACCCCTATAACCGAGCACTTACCTACCCGATAGCCCTGAGTACCCACCCGTAACTAAACTACATCCCTATGTCCTAGCACTAACTAGCCTATACCCCTGGGTACCCACACCTAGCTTAGCTACACCCCTACGACCTAGCACTAACTAGCCTATACCCCCTGAATACCCAACCCTAACTAAACTACACCTCTACTATCTAGCACTAACTACAATATACCCCTGAGTACCCACCCCTAACTAACCTACACCCTTATGACCTAGCACTAACTACCCTATACCCATAAGTACCCACCGCTAATTAGGCTACACCTCTATGACGTAGCACTAACTACCCTATACACCTGAATACCCAACCCCAACTAAACTACACCCCTATAACCGAGCACTTACCTACCCTATAACCCTGAGTTACCCATCCCTAACTAAACTACACCCTTATGACTTGGCTGTAACCACCCTATACCCATGAGTACCCACCGCTAATTAAGCTACACCTCTATGACTTAGCAATAAGTATATAATAAATAATAAATAATAAATAATAAATAATAAATAATAAATAATAAATAATAAATAATAAATAATAAATAATAAATAATAAATAATAAATAATAAATAATAAATTACAACCTAGCACTAACTACTCTATACTCCTGAATACCTACCCCTAAATAAGCCAACCCCTACGACCTAGCAATAACTACACGTTACCCCTGAGTACCCAACCCTTGCTGAGCTACACCCCTGTGACGTAGCACTAACTACCCTATACCCCTGAATACCCAACCCTAACTAAACTACACCCCTATAACCGAGCACTAACCTACCGTATAACCCTGAGTACCCAACCCTAACTAAACTACACCCCTATAACCAAGCACTTACCTACCCTATAACCCTGAGTACCCACCCCTAACTAAACTACACCCCTATGTCCTAGCACTAACTGGCATATACCCCTGAGTACCCGCACCTAGCTGAGCTACACCTCTACGACCTAGCACTAACTAGCCAATACCTCTGAATACCCAACCCTAACTAAACTACACCTCTACTACCTAGCACTAACTACCCTATACCCCTGAATACCCACCCCTAACTAAGATAATCCCGTACGACTCAGCACTAACTACCCGATACCCCTGCCTAGCCATCCCTAACTGACCTACACCCCTATGACTTAGCACTTACTACCATATACCCCTGAGTACCAACCCCTAACTATGCTACACCCCTATGACCTAGCACTTACTACCCTTTGCCTACCCATCCCTAACTGACCAACACCCCTATGACACCCAATCACATAACTACCATTTACCCATGTATGACCAAGCGCTTACCAACTTGCTCCCCTGTGACTCTGCCGTTTATATCCTGTACCCCTGTGCACCCACCCCCTAATGCCGTCGTCCTTACCTTAACACCCCTGAAAAAGTCCCTAGTTGATCTTACCTGGATTCGAACCCTGGCCCGTTTGATTGAGAAGCGAAGCCCGTACCACTGAGCCATAGCGCCACTCTCGAGATATCAAGGAAAAACTACTCTATACCTTATAAGGCTGGGTAAACAAGGCTATACGGTAGTTACTTCTAGTTTTCAAGAGAGTGGCGCGATAGCTCAGTGATACGGGCTTCGCTTCTCAAACAAGAGGGCCGGGGTTCGAATCCAGGTCAGATCAACTTGGGATTTTTTCAGGGGTGTAAAGATAAAGACATTAAGTTGACGTTTAGATAAGTGATTTTGTGGGTGAGTTGATAGGTGTATAGGGTAACAAGAGTTGGTCAAAGGGGTACAGGGTTTCAAGGGTTGGTAATAAGGGTCAATGATATCAAGAACTAGGTCATAGGGGTGCAAGTTATGAATGAGTGAGTACACAGGGGTTCAGGGTATCAATGGCTTGGTATTGGAGGTGCAGGGTTTTAGGGGATGCTTCAAACAGGTACAGTGATTCAAGGGCTAGGTAATATGAGTACATTATAATAATTAAAAATTATAATTAAAAATAATAATTAACAATAATAGCTACCCTATATCCCTGAGTATCCACCCATAATTAAGCTACACCCCTACGACCTAGCACTAACTACGCTATACTCCTGAATACATACCCCTAACTAAGCTTTACCCGTACGACCTAGCAATAACTACACTTTACCCCTGAGTACACAACCCTTGCTAAGCTACTCCCCTGTGACGTAGCACTAACTACCCTATACCCCTGAATACCCAACCCTAACTAAACTACACCCCTATAACCGTGCACTTACCTACCCTATAACCCTGAGTACCCACCCGTAACTAAACTACACCCCTATGTCCTAGCACTAACTAGCCTATACCCCTGGGTACCCACACCTAGCTTAGCTACACCCCTACGACCTAGCACTAACTACCCTATACCCCTGCCTACCCATCCCTAACTGACCTACACCCCTATGACACCTAATCACATAACTACCCTTTACCCATGTATGACCAAGCGTTTACCAACTTGCACCCCTTTGACCCTGCCGTTTATATCCTGTACCCCTGTGCACCCACCCCCTTAATAATAATAAATAATTAATAATAAATAAAACATAATTAATAAATAATAATTAATAATAATAATGAATAATAAAAAATTAATAATAATAATTAATAATAATTATTAATAGTAATTAATAATAATAACTAATTATAATAATTAATAATAATAATTAATAATAAATAATTAATTAAAATAATAATGATAATTATAATTAATAATAATAATTAATAATAATAGCTACCCTATATTCCTGAGTATCCACCCCTGATTAAGCTACACCCCTACGACCTAGCACTAACTACGCTATACTCCTGAATATACCTACCCCTAACTCAGCTTAACCCCTACGACCTAGCAGTAACTACACTTTACACCTAAGTACCCAACCCTGGCTAAGCTAAACCCCTGTGACGTAGCACTAACTACCCTATACCCTTGAATACCCAACCCTAACTAAACTACACCCCTATAACCGAACACTTACCTACCCTATAACCCTGAGAACCCACCCCTAACTAAACTACACCCCTATGTCCTAGCACTAACTAGCCTATACCCCTGAGAACGCACACCTAGCTAAGCTACACCCCCTACGACTTAGCACTAACTACCCTTACCCCTGAGTACGCACACCTAGCTAAGCTACACCCCTACGACTTAGCACTAACTACCCTATACCCCTGAATACCCACCCCTAAACTAAGCTACACCCTTATGACTTGGCTGTAACTACCCTATAACCCTGAGTACCCACCCCAAAATAAGCTAAACCACTACGACCTAGCACTAGCTACCCTATACACATGAGCACCCACCGCTAACTAAGCTACTTCCCTTTCACTTAGCACTTACTACCATATACCCCATAGTACCAACCCCTAACTATGCTACACCCCTATGACCTAGCACTTACTACCCTATACCCCTACCTACCCATCCCTAACTAACCTACACCCCTATGACACCCAATCACATAACTACCATTTACCCATGTATAACCAAGCGCTTACCAACTTGCTCCCCTGTGACTCTGCCATTTATATCCTGTACCCCTCTGCACCCACCCCCTAATGCCACCGTCCTTACCTTAACACCCCTAAAAAAGTCCCTAGTTGATCTTACCTGGATTCGAACCCTGGCCCGTTTGCTTGAGAAGCGAAGCCCGTACCACTGAGCCATAGCGCCACTCTCGAGATATCAAGGAAAAACTACTCTATACCTTATAAGGCCGGGTAAACAAGGCAATACGGTAGTTACTTCTAATTTTCAAGAGAGTGGCGCCATAGCTCAGTGGTACGGGCTTCGCTTCTCAAACAGAAGGGCCGGGGTTCGAATCCAGGTCAGATCAACTTGGGATTTTTTCAGGGGTGTAACGATAAGGACGTTAAGTTGACGTTTAGATAAGTGAGTTTGTGGGTGAGTTGACAGGTGTATAGGGTAAGAAGAGTTGGTCAAAGGGGTACAGGATTTCATGGGTTGATAATAAGGGTCAATGATATCAAGAACTAGGTCATAGGGGTGCAAGTTATGAATGAGTGAGTACACAGGCGTACAGGGTATCAATGGCTTGGTCTTGGAGGTGCAGGGTTTTAGGGTATTGGTCAAACAGGTACAGGGATTCAAGAGCTAGGTAATATGGGTACATTATAATAATTAACCTATATCCATGAGTATCCACCCCTAATTAAGCTACACCCCTACGACCTAGCACGAACTACGCTATACTCCTGAATACCTACCTCTAACTACGCCTCGCCCCTACTACCTAGCAATAACTACACTTTACCCCTGAGTACCCAACATTTGCAAAGCTACACCCCGTTGACGTAGCACTAACTATCCTATACCCCTGAATACCCAACCCTAACTAAACTACACCCCTATAACCGAGCACTTACCTACCCGATAACCCTGAGTACCCACCCGTAACTAAACTACACCCCTATGTCCTAGCACTAATTAGCCTATACCCCTGGGTACCCACACCTAGCTTAGCTACACCCCTACGACCTAGCACTAACTAGCCTATACCCCCTGAATACCCAACCCTAACTAAACTACACCTCTACTATCTAGCACTAACTACAATATACCCGTGAGTACCCAGCCCTAACTAAGCTACACCCTTATGACCTAGCACTAACTACCCTATACCCATGAGTACCCACCGCTAATTAGGCTACACCTCTATGACGTAGCACCAACTACCCTATACACCTGAATACCCAACCCTAACTAAACTACATCCCTATAACCGAGCACTTACCTACCCTATAACCCTGAGTTACCCACCCCTAACTAAACTACACCCTTATGACTTGGCTGTAACCACCCTATACCCCTGGGTACCCACCGCAAACTTAACAAACCCCTACGAACTAGCACTAACTACCCTATACCCATGAGTACCCACCGCTAATTAGGCTACACCTCTATGACTTAGCAATAAGTATATAATAAATAATAAATTACGACCTAGCACTAACTACGCTATACTCCTGAATACCTACCCCTAAAAAAGCCAACCCCTACGACCTAGCAATAACTACACGTTACCCCTGAGTACCCAACCCTTGCTGAGCTACACCCCTGTGACGTAGCACTAACTACCCTATACCCCTGAATACCCAACCCTAACTAAACTACACCCCTATAACCGAGCACTAACCTACCCTATAACCCTGAGTACCCAACCCTAACTAAACTACACCCCTATAACCGAGCACTTACCTACCCTATAACCCTGAGTACCCACCCCTAACTAAACTACACCCCTATGTCCTAGCACTAACTGGCCTATACCCCTGAGTACCCGCACCTAGCTGAGCTACACCCCTACGACCTAGCACTAACTAGCCAATACCCCTGAATACCCAACCCTAACTAAACTACACATCTACTACCTAGCACTAACTACCCTATACCCCTGAATACCCACCCCTAACTAAGATAATTCCGTACGACTCAGCACTAACTACCCGATACCCCTGACTAGCCATCCCTAACTGACCTACACCCCTATGACTTAGCACTTACTACCATATACCCCTGAGTACCAACCCCTAACTATGCTACACCCCTATGACCTAGCACTTACTACCCTATACCCCTGCCTACCCATCCCTAACTGACCTACACCCCTATGACACCCAATCACATAACTACCATTTACCCATGTATGACCAAGCGCTTACCAACTTGCTCCCCTGTGACTCTGCCGTTTATATCCTGTACCCCTGTGCACCCACCCCATAATGCCACCGTCCTTACCTTAACACCCCTGAAAAAGTACCTAGTTGATCTTACCTGGATTCGAACCCTGGCCCGTTTGATTGAGAAGCGAAGCCCGTACCACTGAGCCATAGCGCCACTCTCGAGATATCAAGGAAAAACTACTCTATACCTTATAAGGCTGGGTAAACAAGGCTATACGGTAGTTACTTCTAGTTTTCAAGAGAGTGGCGCGATAGCTCAGTGATACGGGCTTCGCTTCTCAAACAAGAGGGCCGGGGTTCGAATCCAGGTCAGATCAACTTGGGATTTTTTCAGGGGTGTAAAGATAAGGACGTAAAGTTGACGTTTAGATAAGTGGTTTTGTGGGTGAGTTGTAGGTGTATAGGGTAACAAGAGTTGGTCAAAGGGGTACAGGGTTTCAAGGGTTGGTAATAAGGGTCAATGATATCAAGAACTAGGTAATAGGGGTGCAACTTATGAATGAGTGAGTACACAGGGGTACAGGGTATCAATGGCTTGGTATTGGAGGTGCAGGGTTTTAGGGGATGCTTCAAACAGGTGCAGTGATTCAAGGGCTAGGTAATATGAGTACATTATAATAATTAAAAATTATAATTAAAAATAATATTTAACAATAATATCTACCCTATATCCCTGAGTATCCACCCATAATTAAGCTACACCCCTACGACCTAGCACTAACTACGCTATACTCCTGAATACATACCCCTAACTAAGCTTTACCCGTACGACCTAGCAATAACTACACTTTACCCCTGAGTACACAACCCTTGCTAAGCTACTCTCCTGTGACGTAGCACTAACTACCCTATACCCCTGAATGCCCAACCCTAACTAAACTACACCCCTATAACCGTGCACTTACCTACCCTATAACCCTGAGTACCCACCCGTAACTAAACTACACCCCTATGTCCTAGCACTAACTAGCCTATACCCCTGGGTACCCACACCTAGCTTAGCTACACCCCTACGACCTAGCACTAACTAACCTATACCCCTGCCTACCCATCCCTAACTGACCTACACCCCTATGACACCTAATCACATAACTACCCTTTACCCATGTATAACCAAGCGTTTACCAACTTGCACCCCTTTGACCCTGCCGTTTATATCCTGTACCCCTGTGCACCCACCCCCTTAATAATAATAAATAAAACATAATTAATAAATAATAATTAATAATAATACATAATAATAATGATTAATAGTAATTAATAATAATAACTAATTATAATAATTAATAATAATAATTAATAATAAATAATTAATTAAAATAATAATGATAATTATAATTAATAATAATAATTAATAATAATAGCTACCTTATATCCCTGAGTATCCACCCCTAATTAAGCTACACCCCTACGACCTAGCACTAACTACGCTATACTCCTGAATACCTACCCCTAACTCAGCTTTACCCCTACGACCTAGCAGTAACTACACTTTACACCTGAGTACCCAACCCTTGCTAAGCTACACCCCTGTGACGTAGCACTAACTACCCTATACCCTTGAATACCCAACCCTAACTAAACTACACCCCTATAACCGAACACTTACCTACCCTATAACCCTGAGTACCCAACCCTAACTAAACTACACCCCTATAACCGAGCACTTACCTACCCTATAACCCTGAGTACCCACCCCTAACTAAACTACACCCCTATGTCCTAGCACTAACTGGCCTATACCCCTGAGTACCCGCACCTAGCTGAGCTACACCCCTACGACCTAGCACTAACTAGCCAATACCCCTGAATACCCAACCCTAACTAAACTACACATCTACTACCTAGCACTAACTACCCTATACCCCTGAATACCCACCCCTAACTAAGATAATTCCGTACGACTCAGCACTAACTACCCGATACCCCTGACTAGCCATCCCTAACTGACCTACACCCCTATGACTTAGCACTTACTACCATATACCCCTGAGTACCAACCCCTAACTATGCTACACCCCTATGACCTAGCACTTACTACCCTATACCCCTGCCTACCCATCCCTAACTGACCTACACCCCTATGACACCCAATCACATAACTACCATTTACCCATGTATGACCAAGCGCTTACCAACTTGCTCCCCTGTGACTCTGCCGTTTATATCCTGTACCCCTGTGCACCCACCCCCTAATGCCACCGTCCTTACCTTAACAACCCTGAAAAAGTCCCTAGTTGATCTTACCTGGATTCGAACCCTGGCCCGTTTGATTGAGAAGCGAAGCCCGTACCACTGAGCCATAGCGCCACTCTCGAGATATCAAGGAAAAACTACTCTATACCTTATAAGGCTGGGTAAACAAGGCTATACGGTAGTTACTTCTAGTTTTCAAGAGAGTGGCGCGATAGCTCAGTGATACGGGCTTCGCTTCTCAAACAAGAGGGCCGGGGTTCGAATCCAGGTCAGATCAACTTGGGATTTTTTCAGGGGTGTAAAGATAAGGACGTTAAGTTGACGTTTAGATAAGTGGTTTTGTGGGTGAGTTGTAGGTGTATAGGGTAACAAGAGTTGGTCAAAGGGGTACAGGGTTTCAAGGGTTGGTAATAAGGGTCAATGATATCAAGAACTAGGTAATAGGGGTGCAACTTATGAATGAGTGAGTACACAGGGGTACAGGGTATCAATGGCTTGGTATTGGAGGTGCAGGGTTTTAGGGGATGCTTCAAACAGGTGCAGTGATTCAAGGGCTAGGTAATATGAGTACATTATAATAATTAAAAATTATAATTAAAAATAATATTTAACAATAATATCTACCCTATATCCGTGAGTATCCACCCATAATTAAGCTACACCCCTACGACCTAGCACTAACTACGCTATACTCCTGAATACATACCCCTAACTAAGCTTTACCCGTACGACCTAGCAATAACTACACTTTACCCCTGAGTACACAACCCTTGCTAAGCTACTCTCCTGTGACGTAGCACTAACTACCCTATACCCCTGAATGCCCAACCCTAACTAAACTACACCCCTATAACCGTGCACTTACCTACCCTATAACCCTGAGTACCCACCCGTAACTAAACTACACCCCTATGTCCTAGCACTAACTAGCCTATACCCCTGGGTACCCACACCTAGCTTAGCTACACCCCTACGACCTAGCACTAACTAACCTATACCCCTGCCTACCCATCCCTAACTGACCTACACCCCTATGACACCTAATCACATAACTACCCTTTACCCATGTATAACCAAGCGTTTACCAACTTGCACCCCTTTGACCCTGCCGTTTATATCCTGTACCCCTGTGCACCCACCCCCTTAATAATAATAAATAAAACATAATTAATAAATAATAATTAATAATAATACATAATAATAATGATTAATAGTAATTAATAATAATAACTAATTATAATAATTAATAATAATAATTAATAATAAATAATTAATTAAAATAATAATGATAATTATAATTAATAATAATAATTGATAATAATAGCTACCTTATATCCCTGAGTATCCACCCCTAATTAAGCTACACCCCTACGACCTAGCACTAACTACGCTATACTCCTGAATACCTACCCCTAACTCAGCTTTACCCCTACGACCTAGCAGTAACTACACTTTACACCTGAGTACCCAACCCTTGCTAAGCTACACCCCTGTGACGTAGCACTAACTACCCTATACCCTTGAATACCCAACCCTAACTAAACTACACCCCTATAACCGAACACTTACCTACCCTATAACCCTGAGAACCCACCCCTGACTAAACTACACCCCTATGTCCTAGCACTAAATAGCCTATACCCCTGAGTACGCACACCTAGCTAAGCTACACCCCTACGACTTAGCACTAACTACCCTATACCCCTGAATACCCACCCCTAAACTAAGCTACACCCTTATGACTTGGCTGTAACTACCCTATACCCCTGAGTACCCACCCCAAACTAAGCTAAACCACTACGACCTAGCACTAACTACCCTATACACATGAGCACACACCGCTAACTAAGCTACTTCACTTTGACTTAGCACTTACTAGCCTATACCCCTGAGTACCAACCCCTAACTAAGCTACACCCCTATGACCTAACACTTACTACCCTATACCCCTGCATACCCATCCCTAACTGGCCTACACCCTATGACACCTAATCACATAACTACCCTTTATCCATGTATGACCAAGCGCTTACAAACTTGCACCCCAGTGACCATGCCATTTATATCCTGTACCCCTCTGCACCCACCCCCTAATGCCACCGTCCTTACCTTAACACCCCTGAAAAAGTCCCTAGTTGATCTTACCTGGATTCGAACCCTGGCCCGTTTGCTTGAGAAGCGAAGCCGGTACCACTGGGCCATAGCGCCACTCTCGAGATATCAAGGAAAAACTACTCTATACCTTATAAGGCCGGGTAAACAAGGCAATACGGTAGTTACTTCTAATTTTCAAGAGAGTGGCGCCATAGCTCAGTGGTACGGGCTTCGCTTCTCAAACAGGAGGGCCGGGGTTCGAATCCAGGTCAGATCAACTTGGGATTTTTTCAGGGGTGTAACGATAAGGACGTTAAGTTGACGTTTAGATAAGTGAGTTTGTGGGTGAGTTGACAGGTGTATAGGGTAAGAAGAGTTGGTCAAAGGGGTACAGGATTTCATGGGTTGATAATAAGGGTCAATGATATCAAGAACTAGGTCATAGGGGTGCAAGTTATGAATGAGTGAGTACACAGGCGTACAGGGTATCAATGGCTTGGTCTTGGAGGTGCAGTGTTTTAGGGTATTGGTCAAACAGGTACAGGGATTCAAGAGCTAGGTAATATGGGTACATTATAATAATTAACCTATATCCATGAGTATCCACCCCTAATTAAGCTACACCCCTACGACCTAGCACGAACTACGCTATACTCCTGAATACCTACCTCTAACTAAGCCTCGCCCCTACTACCTAGCAATAACTACACTTTACCCCTGAGTACCCAACATTTGCAAAGCTACACCCCGTTGACGTAGCACTAACTATCCTATACCCCTGAATACCCAACCCTAACTAAACTACACCCCTATAACCGAGCACTTACCTACCCGATAACCCTGAGTACCCACCCGTAACTAAACTACACCCCTATGTCCTAGCACTAATTAGCCTATACCCCTGGGTACCCACACCTAGCTTAGCTACACCCCTACGACCTAGCACTAACTAGCCTATACCCCCTGAATACCCAACCCTAACTAAACTACACCTCTACTATCTAGCACTAACTAAAATATACCCCTGAGTACCCACCCCTAACTAAGCTACACCCTTATGACCTAGCACTAACTACCCTATACCCATGAGTACCCACCGCTAATTAGGCTACACCTCTATGACGTAGCACTAACTACCCTATACACCTGAATACCCAACCCTAACTAAACTACACCCCTATAACCGAGCACTTACCTACCCTATAACCCTGAGTTACCCACCCCTAACTAAACTACACCCTTATGACTTGGCTGTAACCACCCTATACCCCTGGGTACCCACCGCAAACTAAACAAACCCCTACAAACTAGCACTAACTACCCTATACCCATGAGTAACCACCGCTAATTAAGCTACACCTCTATGACTTAGCAATAAGTATATAATAAATAATAAATAATAAATAATAAATAATAAATAATAAATTACAACCTAGCACTAACTACTCTATACTCCTGAATACCTACCCCTAAATAAGCCAACCCCTACGAACTAGCACTAACTACCCTATACCCATGAGTACCCACCGCTAATTAGGCTACACCTCTATGACTTAGCAATAAGTATATAATAAATAATAAATTACGACCTAGCACTAACTACGCTATACTCCTGAATACCTACCCCTAAATAAGCCAACCCCTACGACCTAGCAATAACTACACGTTACCCCTGAGTACCCAACCCTTGCTGAGCTACACCCCTGTGACGTAGCACTAACTACCCTATACCCCTGAATACCCAACCCTAACTAAACTACACCCCTATAACCGAGCACTAACCTACCCTATAACCCTGAGTACCCAACCCTAACTAAACTACACCCCTATAACCGAGCACTTACCTACCCTAAAACCCTGAGTACCCACCCCTAACTAAACTACACCCCTATGTCCTAGCACTAACTGGCCTATACCCCTGAGTACCCGCACCTAGCTGAGCTACACCCCTACGACCTAGCACTAACTAGCCAATACCCCTGAATACCCAACCCTAACTAAACTACACATCTACTACCTAGCACTAACTACCCTATACCCCTTAATACCCACCCCTAACTAAGATAATTCCGTACGACTCAGCACTAACTACCCGATACCCCTGACTAGCCATCCCTAACTGACTTACACCCCTATGACTTAGCACTTACTACCATATACCCCTGAGTACCAACCCCTAACTATGCTACACCCCTATGACCTAGCACTTACTACCCTATACCCCTGCCTACCCATCACTAACTGACCTACACCCCTATGACACCCAATCACATAACTACCATTTACCCATGTATGACCAAGCGCTTACCAACTTGCTCCCCTGTGACTCTGCCGTTTATATCCTGTACCCCTGTGCACCCACCCCCTTAATAATAATAAATAATTAATAATAAATAAAACATAATTAATAAATAATAATTAATAATAATTAATAATAATAATGAATAATAATAATTAATAATAAAAAATTAATAATAATAATTAATAATAATTATTAATAGTAATTAATAATAATAACTAATTATAATAATTAATAATAATAATTAATAATAAATAATTAATTAAAATAATAATGATAATTATAATTAATAATAATAATTAATAATAATAGCTACCCTATATCCCTGAGTATCCACCCCTAATTAAGCTACACCCCTACGACCTAGAACTAACTACGCTATACTCCTGAATATACCTACCCCTAACTCAGCTTAACCCCTACGACCTAGCAGTAACTACACTTTACACCTAAGTACCCAACCCTTGCTAAGCTACACCCCTGTGACGTAGCACTAACTACCCTATACCCTTGAATACCCAACCCTAACTAAACTACACCCCTATAACCGAACACTTACCTACCCTATAACCCTAAGAACCCACCCCTAACTAAACTACACCCCTATGTCCTAGCACTAACTAGCCTATACCCCTGAGTACGCACACCTAGCTAAGCTACACCCCTACGACTTAGCACTAACTACCCTTACCCCTGAGTACGCACACCTAGCTAAGCTACACCCCTACGACTTAGCACTAACTACCCTATACCCCTGAATACCCACCCCTAAACTAAGCTACACCCTTATGACTTGGCTGTAACTACCCTATACCCCTGAATACCCACCCCTAAACTAAGCTACACCCTTATGACTTGGCTGTAACTACCCTATAACCCTGAGTACCCACCCCAAAATAAGCTAAACCACTACGACCTAGCACTAGCTACCCTATACACATGAGCACCCACCGCTAACTAAGCTACTTCCCTTTCACTTAGCACTTACTACCATATACCCCATAGTACCAACCCCTAACTATGCTACACCCCTATGACCTAGCACTTACTACCCTATACCCCTGCCTACCCATCCCTAACTAACCTACACCCCTATGACACCCAATCACATAACTACCATTTACCCATGTATGACCAAGCGCTTACCAACTTGCTCCCCTGTGACTCTGCCATTTATATCCTGTACCCCTCTGCACCCACCCCCTAATGCCACCGTCCTTACCTTAACACCCCTGAAAAAGTCCCTAGTTGATCTTACCTGGATTCGAACCCTGGCCCGTTTGCTTGAGAAGCGAAGCCCGTACCACTGAGACATAGCGCCACTCTCGAGATATCAAGGAAAAACTACTCTATACCTTATAAGGCCGGGTAAACAAGGCAATACGTTAGTTACTTCTAATTTTCAAGAGAGTGGCGCCATAGCTCAGTGGTACGGGCTTCGCCTCTCAAACAGAAGGGCCGGGGTTCGAATCCAGGTCAGATCAACTTGGGATTTTTTCAGGGGTGTAACGATAAGGACGTTAAGTTGACGTTTAGATATGTGAGTTTGTGGGTGAGTTGACAGGTGTATAGGGTAAGAAGAGTTGGTCAAAGGGGTACAGGATTTCATGGGTTGATAATAAGGGTCAATGATATCAAGAACTAGGTCATAGGGGTGCAAGTTATGAATGAGTGAGTACACAGGCGTACAGGGTATCAATGGCTTGGTCTTGGAGGTGCAGGGTTTTAGGGTATTGGTCAAACAGGTACAGGGATTCAAGAGCTAGGTAATATGGGTACATTATAATAATTAACCTATATCCATGAGTATCCACCCCTAATTAAGCTACACCCCTACGACCTAGCACGAACTACGCTATACTCCTGAATACCTACCTCTAACTACGCCTCGCCCCTACTACCTAGCAATAACTACACTTTACCCCTGAGTACCCAACATTTGCAAAGCTACACCCCGTTGACGTAGCACTAACTATCCTATACCCCTGAATACCCAACCCTAACTAAACTACACCCCTATAACCGAGCACTTACCTACCCGATAACCCTGAGTACCCACCCGTAACTAAACTACACCCCTATGTCCTAGCACTAATTAGCCTATACCCCTGGGTACCCACACCTAGCTTAGCTACACCCCTACGACCTAGCACTAACAAGCCTATACCTTCTGAATACCCAACCCTAACTAAACTACACCTCTACTATCTAGCACTAACTACAATATACCCCTGAGTACCCACCCCTAACTAAGCTACACCCTTATGACCTAGCACTAACTACCCTATACCCATGAGTACCCACCGCTAATTAGGCTACACCTCTATGACGTAGCACCAACTACCCTATACACCTGAATACCCAACCCTAACTAAACTACACCCCTATAACCGAGCACTTACCTACCCTATAACCCTGAGTTACCCACCCCTAACTAAACTACACCCTTATGACTTGGCTGTAACCACCCTATACCCCTGGGTACCCACCGCAAACTTAACAAACCCCTACGAACTAGCACTAACTACCCTATACCCATGAGTACCCACCGCTAATTAGGCTACACCTCTATGACTTAGCAATAAGTATATAATAAATAATAAATTACGACCTAGCACTAACTACGCTATACTCCTGAATACCTACCCCTAAATAAGCCAACCCTTACGACCTAGCAATAACTACACGTTACCCTTGAGTACCCAACCCTTGCTGAGCTACACCCCTGTGACGTAGCACTAACTACCCTATACCCCTGAATACCCAACCCTAACTAAACTACACCCCTATAACCGAGCACTAACCTACCCTATAACCCTGAGTACCCAACCCTAACTAAACTACACCCCTATAACCGAGCACTTACCTACCCTATAACCCTGAGTACCCACCCCTAACTAAACTACACCCCTATGTCCTAGCACTAACTGGCATATACCCCTGAGTACCCGCACCTAGCTGAGCTACACCCCTACGACCTAGCACTAACTAGCCAATACCCCTGAATACCCAACCCTAACTAAACTACACATCTACTACCTAGCACTAACTACCCTATACCCCTGAATACCCACCCCTAACTAAGATAATTCCGTACGACTCAGCACTAACTACCCGATACCCCTGACTAGCCATCCCTAACTGACCTACACCCCTATGACTTAGCACTTACTACCATATACCCCTAAGTACCAACCCCTAACTATGCTACACCCCTATGACCTAGCACTTACTACCCTATACCCCTGCCTACCCATCCCTAACTGACCTACACCCCTATGACACCCAATCACATAACTACCATTTACCCATGTATAACCAAGCGCTTACCAACTTGCACCCCTGTGACCATGCCGTTTATATCCTGTACCCCTGTGTACCAACCCCCTAATGCCACCGTCCTTACCTTAACACCCCTGAAAAAGTCCCTAGTTGATCTTACCTGGATTCGAACCCTGGACCGTTTGCTTCAGAAGCGAAGCCAGTAGCTTTGAGCCATAGCGCAACTCTTGAGATATCAAGGAAAAACTACTCTATACCTTATAAGGCTGGGTAAACAAGGATATACGGTAGTTACTTCTAGTTTTCAAGAGAGTGGCGCGATAGCTCAGTGATACGGGCTTCGCTTCTCAAACAAGAGGGCCGGGGTTCGAATCCAGGTCAGATCAACTTGGGATTTTTTCAGGGGTGTAAAGATAAGGACGTTAAGTTGACGTTTAGATAAGTGGTTTTGTGGGTGAGTTGTAGGTGTATAGGGTAACAAGAGTTGGTCAAAGGGGTACAGGGTTTCAAGGGTTGGTAATAAGGGTCAATGATATCAAGAACTAGGTAATAGGGGTGCAACTTATGAATGAGTGAGTACACAGGGGTACAGGGTATCAATGGCTTGGTATTGGAGGTGCAGGGTTTTAGGGGATGCTTCAAACAGGTACAGTGATTCAAGGGCTAGGTAATATGAGTACATTATAATAATTAAAAATTATAATTAAAAATAATATTTAACAATAATATCCACCCTATATCCCTGAGTATCCACCCATAATTAAGCTACACCCCTACGACCTAGCACTAACTACGCTATACTCCTGAATACATACCCCTAACTAAGCTTTACCCGTACGACCTAGCAATAACTACACTTTACCCCTGAGTACACAACCCTTGCTAAGCTACTCCCCTGTGACGTAGCACTAACTACCCTATACCCCTGAATGCCCAACCCTAACTAAACTACACCCCTATAACCGTGCACTTACCTACCCTATAACCCTGAGTACCCACCCGTAACTAAACTACACCCCTATGTCCTAGCACTAACTAGCCTATACCCCTGGGTACCCACACCTAGCTTAGCTACACCCCTACGACCTAGCACTAACTAACCTATACCCCTGCCTACCCATCCCTAACTGACCTACACCCCCTATGACACCTAATCACATAACTACCCTTTACCCATGTATAACCAAGCGTTTACCAACTTGCACCCCTTTGACCCTGCCGTTTATATCCTGTACCCCTGTGCACCCACCCCCTTAATAATAATAAATAAAACATAATTAATAAATAATAATTAATAATAATACATAATAATAATGATTAATAGTAATTAATAATAATAACTAATTATAATAATTAATAATAATAATTAATAATTAATAATTAATAAAAATAATAATGATAATTATAATTAATAATAATAATTAATAATAATAGCTACCTTATATCCCTGAGTATCCACCCCTAATTAAGCTACACCCCTACGACCTAGCACTAACTACGCTATACTCCTGAATACCTACCCCTAACTCAGCTTCACCCCTACGACCTAGCAGTAACTACACTTTACACCTGAGTACCCAACCCTTGCTAAGCTACTCCCCTGTGACGTAGCACTAACTACCCTATACCCCTGAATGCCCAACCCTAACTAAACTACACCCCTATAACCCTGAGTACCCACCCGTAACTAAACTACACCCCTATGTCCTAGCACTAACTAGCCTATACCCCTGGGTACCCACACCTAGGTTAGCTACACCCCTACGACCTAGCACTAACTACCCTATACCCCTGCCTACCCATCCCTAACTGACCTACACCCCTATGACACCTAATCACATAACTACCCTTTACACATGTATGACCAAGTGTTTACCAACTTGCACCCCTTTGACCCTGCCGTTTATATCCTGTACCCCTGTGCACCCACCCCCTTAATAATAATAAATAATTAATAATAAATAAAACATAATTAATAAATAATAATTAATAATAATAATTAATAATAATAATTAATAATAAAAATTAATAATAATAATTAATAATAATTATTAATAGTAATTAATAATAATAACTAATTATAATAATTAATAATAATAATCAATAATAAATAATTAATGAAAATAATAATAATAATTATAATTAATAATAATAGTTAATAATAATAGCTACCCTATATCCCTGAGTATCCACACCTAATTAAGCTACACCCCTACGACCTAGCACTAACTACGCTATACTCCTGAATACCTACCCCTAACTCAGCTTTACCCCTACGACCTAGCAGTAACTACACTTTACACCTGAGTACCCAACCCTTGCTAAGCTACACCCCTGTGACGTAGCACTAACTACCTATACCCTTGAATACCCAACCCTAACTAAACTACACCCCTATAACCGAACTCTTAACTACCCTATAACCCTGAGAACCCACCCCTAACTAAACTACACCCCTATGTCCTAGCACTAACTAGCCTATACCCCTGGGTACCCACACCTAGCTTAGCTACACCCCTACGACCTAGCACTAACTTAACCTATACCACGCCCGTTTGATTGAGAAGCGAAGCCCGTACCACTGAGCCATAGGGTGTAGCTTAGTTAGGGGTGGGTACATAATAATAATTAATAATAATAATTAATAGTAATTAATAATAATAATTAATAATAATCATTAATAATAATAATTAATAATAATCATTAATAATAATAATTAATAATAATAATTATAAAATAATTATTAATAATAATTAAATAATTATTAATAATAATTAAATAATTATTAATAATAATAATTATTATTATTAATTATTAAATAATAATAATTGATAATAATAATTATAAAATAATTATTAATAATAATTAAATAATTATTAATAATAATTGAATAATTATTAATAATAATTAAATAATTATTAATAATAATTATTATTATTAATTATTATTAATATATATTATTATTATTGATATAATATATAATTATATATAATATATATATATATATAATATAATTATTATCAATATATATTAATTTTTATTCATTATTATTCATTACTATTATTAATTACTATTAATTACTATTAATTATTATTAATTACTATTATGAATTACTTTTATTAATTATTATTAATTACAATTAATGATTATTATAAATAGAAATTATAAATAATTATTAAAAAAATTATTATTAATATTTATTAATTATTAATAATTATATTATTATATATTAATAATATTATTAATATAATATTATAATATAATATAATTATTAATATAATATTATTATATTAATTAATAATTATATTAACAATATCAATTATTAATAATTATTATTAAAAATTATTATTAATATATATTAATTATTAATAATAATTATTAATAATAATTAATAATTGTAATTAATAATAATTAATAATAGTAATTAATAATAATTAATAAAAGTAATCAATAATAATTAATAAAATTAATTCATAATAGTAATTCATAATAATAAATAATAATTAATAGTAATTAATAATAATTAATAATAATTTATAATATTTAATAGTAATTAATAGTAATTAATGATAATTAATAGTAATTAATAATAATGAATAATAATTAATAACAATTAATAATAATTAATAATAATCAATAATAATCAATAATAATCAATTTTAATAATCAAAAATAATAATAATTAATAATAATCAATAATAATAATAATAATAATAATAATAATAATAATTAATAATAATCAATCATATTAATCAATAATATTAGACAATAATAATAATCAATAATAATAATTAATTATCATTAATAATAATAATTAATTATAATTAATAATAATTAATTGAAATTAATAATAATAATTAATAATAATTAATTGAAATTAATAATAATTAATTATAATTAATAATAATAATTAATAGTTAATAATAATTAATAATAATTTATCATTAATAATAAATAATAAATAATAATAAATAATATTTAATAATAATAAATAATTAGCAATTTATAATTAATGACAATTAATAATTAATAATAACAATTAATAACAATTAATAATTAATATTAATAATAATTAATAATAATAATCAATAATAATAATGAATAACAATGAATAATAATTAATAATTAATAATAATTAATAGTAATAATAATTGTGCTCATTATACATGTACGACCTACTTTGGGTTTAGAAGTTTGTGAGAAGTCATTGAATATCTTATTCGGTTTTGATTCTCTGGTGTACTGACTAGTCCTGGTGCAGGTGCCAATGGCCAGATTAGAAGAATTCTGGGCTCTTGTCAAAGTCGTATTCGTTTTTTATTTTTCAGTGTATTGAATAGTCCACATAGTGTTCTTTGTTGAAGGGAAGTCTCAAAACTTCTGGGTTGGAACGCATATGGTACTTCTAAGAGCCTCTCGAGAGAACAAGGCTTATCTAGAATTTTTTGGTCCGCCCTGTCACGCCCAGGGCATGCACAAACACGTGTGGGCACCAACCCCTATCACTTTTGTAAAGGTCCTTCTTCCTTATCACAAGTCTGCTACTCATAACATTATGTGGTGTCATGGAGTAATGTACTCTAACATGAGAGAGAAAGGGTCTTTTGTTTTCACTTTATATTGATACCTGTGTCAACAGGTGTAAAGTGTATTAACACTAGCTTTACACCTGTAAAATATCAGCAACTATCTGTGATAGAAGTGGCTGGCGTAATGACAGCTTGGCTTGCTTGAATCTCTGCCTTGTATTTGGCTAGAACTAGTTCTTTGATCTCGAACGGGTAAAGGGGCCCATGCAGGTTATTTATTTTCACGATATACACCTTATAATTATAATTGATGTCCATCGCAATCCCTGCTTCCTAAAGTTAGAGCCTAGTGCACCACTGGAGTTCAATGGACTCCGAGAAATTTAAAAATACATACTGCTAGTTTTGCCGCTGTTAATTTAACGTATACCATTGTCTGGTCTCGCAAATAAACAATAAGAGATACTTTATACATTTCAATATATACAGAAATACTTTATATATAAATATAATATAAGAGTCGCCAGAGGGACTTTGAAGGCTTTTCCAAAAATGTGCTTATTATACATGTACGACCTACTTTGGGTTTAGAAGTTTGTGAGAAGTCATTGAATATCTTATTCGGTTTTGATTCTCTGGTGAACTGACTAGTCCTGGTGCAGGTGCCAATGGCCAGATTAGAAGAATTCTGGGCTCTTGTCAAAGTCGTATTCGTTTTTTATTTTTCGGTGTATTGAATATTCCACTTAGTGTTCTTTGTTAAAGGGAAGTCTCAAACCTTCTGGGTTGGACCGCATATGGTACTTCTAAGAGCCTCTCGAGAGAACAAGCCTTATCTAGATTTTTTGAGTCCGTGCTGTCACGCCCAGGGCATGCACAAACACGTGTGGGCACTAACCCCTATCACTTTTGTAATGGTCCTTCTTCCTTATCACAAGTCTGCTACTCATAACATTATGTGGTGTCATGGAGTAATGTACTCTAACATGAGAGAGAAAGCGTCTTTTGTTTTCACTTTATATTGAAACCTGTGTCAACAGGTGTAAAGTGTATTAACACTAGCTTTACACCTGTAAAATATTAACAACTATCTGTGATAGAAGTGGCTGGCGTAATGACAGCTTGGCTTGCTTGAATCTCTGCCTTGTATTTGGCTAGAACTAGTTCTTTGATCTCGAATGGGTAAAGGGGACCATGCAGGTTATTTTTTTTCACGATATATACCTTATAATTATAATCGATGTCCATCGCAATCCCTGCTTCCTAAAGTTAGAGCCTAGTGCACCACTGGAGTCCACTGGACTCCGAGAAATTTAAAAATGCATACTGCTAGTTTTGCCGCTGTTAATTTATCATATACCATTGTCTGGTCTCGCAAATAAATAATAAGAGATACAATATATATTTCAATATATACAGAAATACTTTATATATTAATATAATATAAGAGTCTCCAGAGGGACTATGAAGGCTGTTCCAAAACTGTGCTTATTATACATGTACGACCTACTTTGGGTTTAGAAGTTTGTGAGAAGTCATTGAATATCTTATTCGGTTTTGATTCTCTGGTGTACTGACTAGTCCTGGTGCAGGTGCCAATGGCCAGATTAGAAGAATTCTGGGCTCTTGTCAAAGTCGTATTCGTTTTTTATTTTTCGGTGTATTGAATAGTCCACATAGTGTTCTTTGTTGAAGGGAAGTCTCAAAACTTCTGGGTTGGACCGCATATGGTACTTCTAAGAGCCTCTCAAGAGAACAAGCCTTATCTAGAATTTTTTGGTCCGCCCTGTCACGCCCAGGGCATGCACAAACACGTGTGGGCACCAACCCCTATCACTTTTGTAAAGGTCCTTCTTCCTTATCACAAGTCTGCTACTCATAACATTATGTGGTGTCATGGAGTAATGTACTCTAACATGAGAGAGAAAGCGTCTTTTGTTTTCACTTTATATTGAAACCTGTGTCAACAGGTGTAAAGTGTATTAACACTAGCTTTACACCTGTAAAATATCAGCAACTATCTGTGATAGAAGTGGCTGGCGTAATGACAGCTTGGCATGCTTGAATCTCTGCCTTGTATTTGGCTAGAACTAGTTCTTTGATCTCGAACGGGTAGAGGGGCCCATGCAGGTTATTTTTTTTTCACGATATACACCTTATAATTATAATTGATGTCCATCGCAATCCCTGCTTCCTAAAGTTAGAGCCTAGTGCACCACTGGAGTTCAATGGACTCCGAGAAATTTAAAAATGCATACTGCTAGTTTTGCCGCTGTTAATTTAACGTATACCATTGTCTGGTCTCGCAAATAAATAATAAGAGATACTTTATACATTTCAATATATACAGAAATACTTTATATATAAATATAATATAAGAGTCGCCAGAGGGACTTTGAAGGCTTTTCCAAAAATGTGCTTATTATACATGTACGACCTACTTTGGGTTTAGAAGTTTGTGAGAAGTCATTGAATATCGTATTCGGTTTTGATTCTCTGGTGAACTGACTAGTCCTGGTGCAGGTACCAATGGCCAGATTAGAAGAATTCTGGGCTCTTGTCAAAGTCGTATTCGTTTTCTATTTTTCGTTGTATTGAATAATCCACATAGTGTTCTTTGTTAAAGGGAAGTCTCAAAACTTCTGGGTTGGACCGCATATGGTACTTCTAAGAGCCTCTCGAGAGAACAAGCCTTATCTAGAATTTTTTGGTCCGCCCTGTCACGCCCAGGGCATGCACAAACACGTGTGGGCACCAACCCCTATCACTTTTGTAAAGGTCCTTCTTCCTTATCACAAGTCTGCTACTCATAACATTATGTGGTGTCATGGAGTAATGTACTCTAACATGAGAGAGAAAGCGTTTTTTGTTTTCACTTTATATTGAAACCTGTGTCAACAGGTGTAAAGTGTATTAACACTAGCTTTACACCTGTAAAATATCAGCAACTATCTGTGATAGAAGTGGCTGGCGTAATGACAGCTTGGCTTGCTTGAATCTCTGCCTTGTATTTGGCTAGAACTAGTTCTTTGATCTCGAACGGGTAGAGGGGCCCATGCAGGTTATTTTTTTTCACGATATACACCTTATAATTATAATTGATCTCCATCGCAATCCCTGCTTCCTAAAGTTAGAGCCTAGTGCACCACTGGAGTTCAATGGACTCCGAGAAATTTAAAAATGCATACTGCTAGTTTTGCCGCTGTTAATTTAACGTATACCATTGTCTGGTCTCGCAAATAAATAATAAGAGATACTTTATACATTTCAATATATACAGAAATACTTTATATATAAATATAATATAAGAGTCGCCAGAGTGACTTTGAAGGCTTTTCCAAAAATGTGCTTATTATACATGTACGACCTACTTTGGGTTTAGAAGTTTGTGAGAAGTCATTGAATATCGTATTCGGTTTTGATTCTCTGGTGAACTGACTAGTCCTGGTGCAGGTGCCAATGGCCAGATTAGAAGAATTCTGGGCTCTTGTCAAAGTCGTATTCGTTTTTTATTTTTCGGTGTATTGAATAGTCCACATAGTGTTCTTTGTTAAAGGGAAGTCTCAAACCTTCTGGGTTGGACCGCATATGGTACTTCTAAGAGCCTATCGAGAGAACAAGCCTTATCTAGATTTTTTTGGTCCGTCCTGTCACGCCCAGGGCATGCACAAACACGTGTGGGCACCAACCCCTATCACTTTTGTAATGGTCCTTCTTCGTTATCACAAGTCTGCTACTCATAACATTATGTGGTGTCATGGAGTAATGTACTCTAACATGAGAGAGAAAGCGTGTTTTGTTTTCACTTTATATTGAAACCTGTGTCAACAGGTGTAAAGTGTATTAACACTAGCTTTACACCTGTAAAATATCAGCAACTATCTGTGATAGAAGTGGCTGGAGTAATGAAATCTTGGCTTGCTTGAATCTCTGCCTTGTATTTGGCTAGAACTAGTTCTTTGATCTCGAACGGGTAAAGGGGCCCATGCAGGTTAATTTTTTTCACGATATACACCTTATAATTATAATTGATGTCCATCGCAATCCCTGCTTCCTAAAGTTAGAGCCTAGTGCACCACTGGAGTCCAATGGACTCCGAGAAATTTAAAAATGCATACTGCTAGTTTTGCCGCTGTTAATTTAACATATACCATTGTCTGATCTTGCAAATAAATAATAAGAGATACTTTATACATTTCAATATATACAGAAATACTTTATATATTAATATAATATAAGAGTCTCCAGAGGGACTTTGAAGGCTGTTCCAAAAATGTGCTAATTATACATGTACGACCTACTTTGTGTTTAGAAGTTTGTGAGAAGTCATTGAATATCTTATTCGGTTTTGATTTATCTGGTGTACTGACTAGTCCTGGTGCAGGTGCCAATGGCCAGATTAGAAGAGTTCTGGGCTCTTGTCAAAGTCGTATTCGTTTTTTTTTTTCGGTGTATTGAATAGTCCACATAGTGTTCTTTGTTGAAGGGAAGTCTCAAAACTTCTGTGTTGGACCGCATATGGTACTTCTAAGGGCCTCTCGAGAGAACAAGCCTTATCTAGATTTTTTTGGTCCGTCCTGTCACGCCCAGGGCATGCACAAACACGTGTGGGCCTCACCCCCCATCACTTTTGTAATGGTCCTTCTTCCTTATCACAAGTCTGCTACTCATAACATTATGTGGTGTCATGGAGTAATGTACTCTAACATAAGAGAGAAAGCGTCTTTTGTTTCACTTTATATTGAAACCTGTGTCAACAGGTGTAAAGTGTATTAACACTAGCTTTACACCTGTAAAATATCAGCAACTATCTGTGATAGAAGTGGCTGGCGTAATGACAGCTTGGCTTGCTTAAATCTCTGCCTTGTATTTGAACTAGTTGGCTAGAACTAGTTGGCTAGAACTAGTTCTTTGATCTCGAACGGGTAAAGGGGCCCATGCAGGTTATTTTTTTTCACGATATACACCTTATAATTATAATTGATGTCCATCGCAATCCCTGCTTCCTAAAGTTAGAGCCTAGTGCACCACTGGAGTCCACTGGACTCTGAGAAATTTAAAAATGCATACTGCTAGTTTTGCCGCTGTTAATTTATCATATACCATTGTCTGGTCTCGCAAATAAATAATAAGAGATACATTATATATTTCAATATATACAGAAATACTTTATATATTAATATAATATAAGAGTCTCCAGAGGGACTTTGAAGGCTGTTCCAAAACTGTGCTTATTATACATGTACGACCTACTTTGGGTTTAGAAGTTTGTGAGAAGTCATTGAATATCTTATTCGGTTTTGATTCTCTGGTTACTGACAAGTCCTGGTGCAGGTGCCAATGGCCAGATTAGAAGAGTTCTGGGCTCTTGTCAAAGTCGTATTCGTTTTTTTTTTCGGTGTATTGAATAGTCCACATGGTGTTCTTTGTTGAAGGGAAGTCTCAATACTTCTGGGTTGGACCGCATATGGTACTTCTAAGAGCCTCTCGAGAGAACAAGCCTTATCTAGATTTTTTTGGTCCGTCCTGTCACGCCCAGGGCATGAACAAACACGTGTGGGCACCAACCCCATCACTTTTGCAATGGTCCTTCTTCCTTATCACAAGTCTGCTTCTCATAACATTATGTGGTGTCATGGAGTAATGTACTCTAACATGAGAGAGAAAGCGTCTTTTGTTTTCATTTCATATTGAAACCTGTGTCAACAGGTGTAAAGTGTATTAACACTAGCTTTACACCTGTAAATTATCAGCAACTATCTGTGATAGAAGTGGCTGGCGTAATGACAGCTTGGCTTGCTTGAATCTCTGCCTTGTATTTGGCTAGAACTAGTTCTTTGATCTCGAACGGGTACAGGGGCCCATGCAGGTTATTTTTTTTCACGATATACACCTTATAATTATAATTGATGTCCATCGCAATCCCTGCTTCCTAAAGTTAGAGCCTAGTGCACCACTGGAGTCCAATGGACTCCGAGAAATTTAAAAATGCATACTGCTAGTTTTGCCGCTGTTAATTTATCATATACCATTGTCTGGTCTCGCAAATAAATAATAAGAGATACATTATATATTTCAATATATACAGAAATACTTTATATATTAATATAATATAAGAGTCTCCAGACGGACTTTGAAGGCTGTTCCAAAACTGTGCTTATTATACATGTACTACCTACTTTGGGTTTAGAAGTTTGTGAGAAGTCATTGAATATCTTATTCGGTTTTGATTCTCTGGTGAACTGACAAGTCCTGGTGCAGGTGCCAATGGCCAGATTAGAAGAGTTCTGGGCTCTTGTCAAAGTCGTATTCGTTTTTTTTTTCGGTGTATTGAATAGTCCACATGGTGTTCTTTGTTGAAGGGAAGTCTCAATACTTCTGGGTTGGACCGCATATGGTACTTCTAAGAGCCTCTCGAGAGAACAAGCCTTATCTAGATTTTTTTGGTCCGTCCTGTCACGCCCAGGGCATGAACAAACACGTGTGGGCACCAACCCCATCACTTTTGTAATGGTCCTTCTTCCTTATCACAAGTCTGCTTCTCATAACATTATGTGGTGTCATGGAGTAATGTACTCTAACATGAGAGAGAAAGCGTCTTTTGTTTTCATTTCATATTGAAACCTGTGTCAACAGGTGTAAAGTGTATTAACACTAGTTTTACACCTGTAAATTATCAGCAACTATCTGTGATAGAAGTGGCTGGCGTAATGACAGCTTGGCTTGCTTGAATCTCTGCCTTGTATTTGGCTAGAACTAGTTCTTTGATCTCGAACGGGTAAAGGGGCCCATGCAGGTTATTTTTTTTCACGATATACACCTTATAATTATAATTGATGTCCATCGCAATCCCTGCTTCCTAAAGTTAGAGCCTAGTGCACCACTGGAGTCCAATGGACTCCGAGAAATTTAAAAATGCATACTGCTAGTTTTGCCGCTGTTAATTTATCATATACCATTGTCTGGTCTCGCAAATAAATAATAAGAGATACATTATATATTTCAATATATACAGAAATACTTTATATATTAATATAATATAAGAGTCTCCAGAAGGACTTTGAAGGCTGTTCCAAAAATGTGCTTATTATACATGTACGACCTACTTTGGGTTTAGAAGTTTGTGAGAAGTCATTAAATATCTTATTCGGTTTTGATTCTCTGGTGTACTGACTAGTCCTGATGCAGGTGCCAATGGCCAGATTAGAAGAATTCTGGGCTCTTGTCAAAGTCGTATTCGTTTTTTAATTTTCGGTGTATTGAATAGTCCACATAGTGTTCTTTGTTGAAGGGAAGTCTCAAAACTTCTGGGTTGGACCGCATATGGTACTTCTAAGAGCCTCTCAAGAGAACAAGCCTTATCTAGAATTTTTTGGTCCGCCCTGTCACGCCCAGGGCATGCACAAACACGTGTGGGCACCAACCCCTATCACTTTTGTAAAGGTCTTTCTTCCTTATCACAAGTCTGCTACTCATAACATTATGTGGTGTCATGGAGTAATGTACTCTAACATGAGAGAGAAAGCGTCTTTTGTTTTCACTTTATATTGAAACCTGTGTCAACAGGTGTAAAGTGTATTAACACTAGCTTTACACCTGTAAAATATCAGCAACTATCTGTGATAGAAGTGGCTGGCGTAATGACAGCTTGGCTTGCTTGAATCTCTGCCTTGTATTTGGCTAGAACTAGTTCTTTGATCTCGAACGGGTAGAGGGGCCCATGCAGGTTATTGTTTTTCACGATATACACCTTATAATTATAATTGATGTCCATCGCAATCCCTGCTTCCTAAAGTTAGAGCCTAGTGCACCACTGGAGTTCAATGGACTCCGAGAAATTTAAAAATGCATACTGCTAGTTTTGCCGCTGTTAATTTAACGTATACCATTGTCTGGTCTCGCAAATAAATAATAAGAGATACTTTATACATTTCAATATATACAGAAATACTTTATATATAAATATAATATAAGAGTCGCCAGAGGGACTTTGAAGGCTTTTCCAAAAATGTGCTTATTATACATGTACGACCTACTTTGGGTTTACAAGTTTGTGAGAAGTCATTGAATATCGTATTCGGTTTTGATTCTCTGGTGAACTGACTAGTCCTGGTGCAGGTGCCAATGGCCAGATTAGGAGAATTCTGGGCTCTTGTCAAAGTCGTATTCGTTTTTTATTTTTCGGTGTATTGAATAGTCCACATAGTGTTCTTTGTTAAAGGGAAGTCTCAAAACTTCTGGGTTGGACCGCATATGGTACTTCTAAGAGCCTCTCGAGAGAACAAGCCTTATCTAGAATTTTTTGGTCCGCCCTGTCACGCCCAGGGCATGCACAAACACGTGTGGGCACCAACCCCTATCACTTTTGTAAAGGTCCTTCTTCCTTATCACAAGTCTGCTACTCATAACATTATGTGGTGTCATGGAGTAATGTACTCTAACATGAGAGAGAAAGCGTCTTTTGTTTTCACTTTATATTGAAACCTGTGTCAACAGGTGTAAAGTGTATTAACACTAGCTTTACACCTGTAAAATATCAGCAACTATCTGTGATAGAAGTGGCTGGCGTAATGACAGCTTGGCTTGCTTGAATCTCTGCCTTGTATTTGGCTAGAACTAGTTCTTTGATCTCGAACGGGTAGAGGGGCCCATGCAGGTTATTTTTTTTCACGATATACACCTTATAATTATAATTGATGTCCATCGCAATCCCTGCTTCCTAAAGTTAGAGCCTAGTGCACCACTGGAGTTCAATGGACTCCGAGAAATTTAAAAATGCATACTGCTAGTTTTGCCGCTGTTAATTTAACGTATACCATTGTCTGGTCTCGCAAATAAATAATAAGAGATACTTTATACATTTCAATATATACAGAAATACTTTATATATAAATATAATATAAGAGTCGCCAGAGGGACTTTGAAGGCTTTTCCAAAAATGTGCTTATTATACATGTACGACCTACTTTGGGTTTAGAAGTTTGTGAGAAGTCATTGAATATCGTATTCGGTTTTGATTCTCTTGTGAACTGACTAGTCCTGGTGCAGGTGCCAATGGCCAGATTAGAAGAATTCTGGGCTCTTGTCAAAGTCGTATTCGTTTTTTATTTTTCAGTGTATTGAATAGTCCACATAGTGTTCTTTGTTAAAGGGAAGTCTCAAACCTTCTGGGTTGGACCGCATTTGGTACTTCTAAGAGCCTCTCGAGAGAACAAGCCTTATCTAGATTTTTTTGGTCCGTCCTTTCACGCCCAGGGCATGCACAAACACGTGTGGGCACCAACCCCTATCACTTTTGTAATGGTCCTTCTTCGTTATCACAAGTCTGCTACTCATAACATTATGTGGTGTCATGGAGTAATGTACTCTAACATGAGAGAGAAAGCGTCTTTTGTTTTCACTTTATATTGAAACCTGTGTCAACAGGTGTAAAGTGTATTAACACTAGCTTTACACCTGTAAAATATCAGCAACTATCTGTGATAGAAGTGGCTGGAGTAATGAAATCTTGGCTTGCTTGAATCTCTGCCTTGTATTTGGCTAGAACTAGTTCTTTGATCTCGAACGGGTAAAGGGGCCCATGCAGGTTAATTTTTTTCACGATATACACCTTATAATTATAATTGATGTCCATCGCAATCCCTGCTTCCTAAAGTTAGAGCCTAGTGCACCACTGGAGTCCAATGGACTCCGAGAAATTTAAAAATGCATACTGCTAGTTTTGCCGCTGTTAATTTAACATATACCATTGTCTGGTCTTGCAAATAAATAATAAGAGATACTTTATACATTTCAATATATACAGAAATACTTTATATATTAATATAATATAAGAGTCTCCAGAGGGACTTTGAAGGCTGTTCCAAAAATGTGCTAATTATACATGTACGACCTACTTTGTGTTTAGAAGTTTGTGAGAAGTCATTGAATATCTTATTCGGTTTTGATTTATCTGGTGTACTGACTAGTCCTGGTGCAGGTGCCAATGGCCAGATTAGAAGAGTTCTGGGCTCTTGTCAAAGTCGTATTCGTTTTTTATTTTTCGGTGTATTGAATAGTCCACATAGTGTTCTTTGTTGAAGGGAAGTCTCAAAACTTCTGTGTTGGACCGCATATGGTACTTCTAAGAGCCTCTCGAGAGAACAAGCCTTATCTAGATTTTTTTGGTCCGTCCTGTCACGCCCAGGGCATGCACAAACACGTGTGGGCCTCACCCCCCATCACTTTTGTAATGGTCCTTCTTCCTTATCACAAGTCTGCTACTCATAACATTATGTGGTGTCATGGAGTAATGTACTCTAACATGAGAGAGAAAGCGTCTTTTGTTTCACTTTATATTGAAACCTGTGTCAACAGGTGTAAAGTGTATTAACACTAGCTTTACACCTGTAAAATATTAACAACTATCTGTGATAGAAGTGGCTGGCGTAATGACAGCTTGGCTTGCTTGAATCTCTGCCTTGTATTTGGCTAGAACTAGTTCTTTGATCTCGAACGGGTAAAGGGGCCCATGCAGGTTATTTTTTTTCACGATATATACCTTATAATTATAATTGATGTCCATCGCAATCCCTGCTTCCTAAAGTTAGAGCCTAGTGCACCACTGGAGTCCACTGGACTCCGAGAAATTTAAAAATGCATACTGCTAGTTTTGCCGCTGTTAATTTATCATATACCATTGTCTGGTCTCGCAAATAAATAATAAGAGATACATTATATATTTCAATATATACAGAAATACTTTATATATTAATATAATATAAGAGTCTCCAGAGGGACTTTGAAGGCTGTTCCAAAACTGTGCTTATTATACATGTACGACCTACTTTGGGTTTAGAAGTTTGTGAGAAGTCATTGAATATCTTATTCGGTTTTGATTCTCTGGTGAACTGACAAGTCCTGGTGCAGGTGCCAATGGCCAGATTAGAAGAGTTCTGGGCTCTTGTCAAAGTCGTATTCGTTTTTTTTTTCGGTGTATTGAATAGTCCACATGGTGTTCTTTGTTGAAGGGAAGTCTCAATACTTCTGGGTTGGACCGCATATGGTACTTCTAAGAGCCTCTCGAGAGAACAAGCCTTATCTAGATTTTTTTGGTCCGTCCTGTCACGCCCAGGGCATGAACAAACACGTGTGGGCACCAACCCCATCACTTTTGTAATGGTCCTTCTTCCTTATCACAAGTCTGCTTCTCATAACATTATGTGGTGTCATGGAGTAATGTACTCTAACATGAGAGAGAAAGCGTCTTTTGTTTTCATTTCATATTGAAACCTGTGTCAACAGGTGTAAAGTGTATTAACACTAGCTTTACACCTGTAAATTATCAGCAACTATCTGTGATAGAAGTGGCTGGCGTAATGACAGCTTGGCTTGCTTGAATCTCTGCCTTGTATTTGGCTAGAACTAGTTCTTTGATCTCGAACGGGTAAAGGGGCCCATGCAGGTTATTTTTTTTCACGATATACACCTTATAATTATAATTGATGTCCATCGCAATCCCTGCTTCCTAAAGTTAGAGCCTAGTGCACCACTGGAGTCCAATGGACTCCGAGAAATTTAAAAATGCATACTGCTAGTTTTGCCGCTGTTAATTTATCATATACCATTGTCTGGTCTCGCAAATAAATAATAAGAGATACATTATATATTTCAATATATACAGAAATACTTTATATATTAATATAATATAAGAGTCTCCAGAAGGACTTTGAAGGCTGTTCCAAAAATGTGCTTATTATACATGTACGACCTACTTTGGGTTTAGAAGTTTGTGAGAAGTCATTAAATATCTTATTCGGTTTTGATTCTCTGGTGTACTGACTAGTCCTGATGCAGGTGCCAATGGCCAGATTAGAAGAATTCTGGGCTCTTGTCAAAGTCGTATTCGTTTTTTAATTTTCGGTGTATTGAATAGTCCACATAGTGTTCTTTGTTGAAGGGAAGTCTCAAAACTTCTGGGTTGGACCGCATATGGTACTTCTAAGAGCCTCTCAAGAGAACAAGCCTTATCTAGAATTTTTTGGTCCGCCCTGTCACGCCCAGGGCATGCACAAACACGTGTGGGCACCAACCCCTATCACTTTTGTAAAGGTCTTTCTTCCTTATCACAAGTCTGCTACTCATAACATTATGTGGTGTCATGGAGTAATGTACTCTAACATGAGAGAGAAAGCGTCTTTTGTTTTCACTTTATATTGAAACCTGTGTCAACAGGTGTAAAGTGTATTAACACTAGCTTTACACCTGTAAAATATCAGCAACTATCTGTGATAGAAGTGGCTGGCGTAATGACAGCTTGGCTTGCTTGAATCTCTGCCTTGTATTTGGCTAGAACTAGTTCTTTGATCTCGAACGGGTAGAGGGGCCCATGCAGGTTATTGTTTTTCACGATATACACCTTATAATTATAATTGATGTCCATCGCAATCCCTGCTTCCTAAAGTTAGAGCCTAGTGCACCACTGGAGTTCAATGGACTCCGAGAAATTTAAAAATGCATACTGCTAGTTTTGCCGCTGTTAATTTAACGTATACCATTGTCTGGTCTCGCAAATAAATAATAAGAGATACTTTATACATTTCAATATATACAGAAATACTTTATATATAAATATAATATAAGAGTCGCCAGAGGGACTTTGAAGGCTTTTCCAAAAATGTGCTTATTATACATGTACGACCTACTTTGGGTTTACAAGTTTGTGAGAAGTCATTGAATATCGTATTCGGTTTTGATTCTCTGGTGAACTGACTAGTCCTGGTGCAGGTGCCAATGGCCAGATTAGGAGAATTCTGGGCTCTTGTCAAAGTCGTATTCGTTTTTTATTTTTCGGTGTATTGAATAGTCCACATAGTGTTCTTTGTTAAAGGGAAGTCTCAAAACTTCTGGGTTGGACCGCATATGGTACTTCTAAGAGCCTCTCGAGAGAACAAGCCTTATCTAGAATTTTTTGGTCCGCCCTGTCACGCCCAGGGCATGCACAAACACGTGTGGGCACCAACCCCTATCACTTTTGTAAAGGTCCTTCTTCCTTATCACAAGTCTGCTACTCATAACATTATGTGGTGTCATGGAGTAATGTACTCTAACATGAGAGAGAAAGCGTCTTTTGTTTTCACTTTATATTGAAACCTGTGTCAACAGGTGTAAAGTGTATTAACACTAGCTTTACACCTGTAAAATATCAGCAACTATCTGTGATAGAAGTGGCTGGCGTAATGACAGCTTGGCTTGCTTGAATCTCTGCCTTGTATTTGGCTAGAACTAGTTCTTTGATCTCGAACGGGTAGAGGGGCCCATGCAGGTTATTTTTTTTCACGATATACACCTTATAATTATAATTGATGTCCATCGCAATCCCTGCTTCCTAAAGTTAGAGCCTAGTGCACCACTGGAGTTCAATGGACTCCGAGAAATTTAAAAATGCATACTGCTAGTTTTGCCGCTGTTAATTTAACGTATACCATTGTCTGGTCTCGCAAATAAATAATAAGAGATACTTTATACATTTCAATATATACAGAAATACTTTATATATAAATATAATATAAGAGTCGCCAGAGGGACTTTGAAGGCTTTTCCAAAAATGTGCTTATTATACATGTACGACCTACTTTGGGTTTAGAAGTTTGTGAGAAGTCATTGAATATCGTATTCGGTTTTGATTCTCTTGTGAACTGACTAGTCCTGGTGCAGGTGCCAATGGCCAGATTAGAAGAATTCTGGGCTCTTGTCAAAGTCGTATTCGTTTTTTATTTTTCAGTGTATTGAATAGTCCACATAGTGTTCTTTGTTAAAGGGAAGTCTCAAACCTTCTGGGTTGGACCGCATTTGGTACTTCTAAGAGCCTCTCGAGAGAACAAGCCTTATCTAGATTTTTTTGGTCCGTCCTTTCACGCCCAGGGCATGCACAAACACGTGTGGGCACCAACCCCTATCACTTTTGTAATGGTCCTTCTTCGTTATCACAAGTCTGCTACTCATAACATTATGTGGTGTCATGGAGTAATGTACTCTAACATGAGAGAGAAAGCGTCTTTTGTTTTCACTTTATATTGAAACCTGTGTCAACAGGTGTAAAGTGTATTAACACTAGCTTTACACCTGTAAAATATCAGCAACTATCTGTGATAGAAGTGGCTGGAGTAATGAAATCTTGGCTTGCTTGAATCTCTGCCTTGTATTTGGCTAGAACTAGTTCTTTGATCTCGAACGGGTAAAGGGGCCCATGCAGGTTAATTTTTTTCACGATATACACCTTATAATTATAATTGATGTCCATCGCAATCCCTGCTTCCTAAAGTTAGAGCCTAGTGCACCACTGGAGTCCAATGGACTCCGAGAAATTTAAAAATGCATACTGCTAGTTTTGCCGCTGTTAATTTAACATATACCATTGTCTGGTCTTGCAAATAAATAATAAGAGATACTTTATACATTTCAATATATACAGAAATACTTTATATATTAATATAATATAAGAGTCTCCAGAGGGACTTTGAAGGCTGTTCCAAAAATGTGCTAATTATACATGTACGACCTACTTTGTGTTTAGAAGTTTGTGAGAAGTCATTGAATATCTTATTCGGTTTTGATTTATCTGGTGTACTGACTAGTCCTGGTGCAGGTGCCAATGGCCAGATTAGAAGAGTTCTGGGCTCTTGTCAAAGTCGTATTCGTTTTTTATTTTTCGGTGTATTGAATAGTCCACATAGTGTTCTTTGTTGAAGGGAAGTCTCAAAACTTCTGTGTTGGACCGCATATGGTACTTCTAAGAGCCTCTCGAGAGAACAAGCCTTATCTAGATTTTTTTGGTCCGTCCTGTCACGCCCAGGGCATGCACAAACACGTGTGGGCCTCACCCCCCATCACTTTTGTAATGGTCCTTCTTCCTTATCACAAGTCTGCTACTCATAACATTATGTGGTGTCATGGAGTAATGTACTCTAACATGAGAGAGAAAGCGTCTTTTGTTTCACTTTATATTGAAACCTGTGTCAACAGGTGTAAAGTGTATTAACACTAGCTTTACACCTGTAAAATATTAACAACTATCTGTGATAGAAGTGGCTGGCGTAATGACAGCTTGGCTTGCTTGAATCTCTGCCTTGTATTTGGCTAGAACTAGTTCTTTGATCTCGAACGGGTAAAGGGGCCCATGCAGGTTATTTTTTTTCACGATATATACCTTATAATTATAATTGATGTCCATCGCAATCCCTGCTTCCTAAAGTTAGAGCCTAGTGCACCACTGGAGTCCACTGGACTCCGAGAAATTTAAAAATGCATACTGCTAGTTTTGCCGCTGTTAATTTATCATATACCATTGTCTGGTCTCGCAAATAAATAATAAGAGATACATTATATATTTCAATATATACAGAAATACTTTATATATTAATATAATATAAAAGTCTCCAGAGGGACTTTGAAGGCTGTTCCAAAACTGTGCTTATTATACATGTACGACCTACTTTGGGTTTAGAAGTTTGTGAGAAGTCATTGAATATCTTATTCGGTTTTGATTCTCTGGTGAACTGACAAGTCCTGGTGCAGGTGCCAATGGCCAGATTAGAAGAGTTCTGGGCTCTTGTCAAAGTCGTATTCGTTTTTTTTTTCGGTGTATTGAATAGTCCACATGGTGTTCTTTGTTGAAGGGAAGTCTCAATACTTCTGGGTTGGACCGCATATGGTACTTCTAAGAGCCTCTCGAGAGAACAAGCCTTATCTAGATTTTTTTGGTCCGTCCTGTCACGCCCAGGGCATGAACAAACACGTGTGGGCACCAACCCCATCACTTTTGTAATGGTCCTTCTTCCTTATCACAAGTCTGCTTCTCATAACATTATGTGGTGTCATGGAGTAATGTACTCTAACATGAGAGAGAAAGCGTCTTTTGTTTTCATTTCATATTGAAACCTGTGTCAACAGGTGTAAAGTGTATTAACACTAGCTTTACACCTGTAAATTATCAGCAACTATCTGTGATAGAAGTGGCTGGCGTAATGACAGCTTGGCTTGCTTGAATCTCTGCCTTGTATTTGGCTAGAACTAGTTCTTTGATCTCGAACGGGTAAAGGGGCCCATGCAGGTTATTTTTTTTCACGATATACACCTTATAATTATAATTGATGTCCATCGCAATCCCTGCTTCCTAAAGTTAGAGCCTAGTGCACCACTGGAGTCCAATGGACTCCGAGAAATTTAAAAATGCATACTGCTAGTTTTGCCGCTGTTAATTTATCATATACCATTGTCTGGTCTCGCAAATAAATAATAAGAGATACATTATATATTTCAATATATACAGAAATACTTTATATATTAATATAATATAAGAGTCTCCAGAAGGACTTTGAAGGCTGTTCCAAAAATGTGCTTATTATACATGTACGACCTACTTTGGGTTTAGAAGTTTGTGAGAAGTCATTAAATATCTTATTCGGTTTTGATTCTCTGGTGTACTGACTAGTCCTGATGCAGGTGCCAATGGCCAGATTAGAAGAATTCTGGGCTCTTGTCAAAGTCGTATTCGTTTTTTAATTTTCGGTGTATTGAATAGTCCACATAGTGTTCTTTGTTGAAGGGAAGTCTCAAAACTTCTGGGTTGGACCGCATATGGTACTTCTAAGAGCCTCTCAAGAGAACAAGCCTTATCTAGAATTTTTTGGTCCGCCCTGTCACGCCCAGGGCATGCACAAACACGTGTGGGCACCAACCCCTATCACTTTTGTAAAGGTCTTTCTTCCTTATCACAAGTCTGCTACTCATAACATTATGTGGTGTCATGGAGTAATGTACTCTAACATGAGAGAGAAAGCGTCTTTTGTTTTCACTTTATATTGAAACCTGTGTCAACAGGTGTAAAGTGTATTAACACTAGCTTTACACCTGTAAAATATCAGCAACTATCTGTGATAGAAGTGGCTGGCGTAATGACAGCTTGGCTTGCTTGAATCTCTGCCTTGTATTTGGCTAGAACTAGTTCTTTGATCTCGAACGGGTAGAGGGGCCCATGCAGGTTATTGTTTTTCACGATATACACCTTATAATTATAATTGATGTCCATCGCAATCCCTGCTTCCTAAAGTTAGAGCCTAGTGCACCACTGGAGTTCAATGGACTCCGAGAAATTTAAAAATGCATACTGCTAGTTTTGCCGCTGTTAATTTAAAGTATACCATTGTCTGGTCTCGCAAATAAATAATAAGAGATACTTTATACATTTCAATATATACAGAAATACTTTATATATAAATATAATATAAGAGTCGCCAGAGGGACTTTGAAGGCTTTTCCAAAAATGTGCTTATTATACATGTACGACCTACTTTGGGTTTACAAGTTTGTGAGAAGTCATTGAATATCGTATTCGGTTTTGATTCTCTGGTGAACTGACTAGTCCTGGTGCAGGTGCCAATGGCCAGATTAGGAGAATTCTGGGCTCTTGTCAAAGTCGTATTGGTTTTTTATTTTTCGGTGTATTGAATAGTCCACATAGTGTTCTTTGTTAAAGGGAAGTCTCAAAACTTCTGGGTTGGACCGCATATGGTACTTCTAAGAGCCTCTCGAGAGAACAAGCCTTATCTAGAATTTTTTGGTCCGCCCTGTCACGCCCAGGGCATGCACAAACACGTGTGGGCACCAACCCCTATCACTTTTGTAAAGGTCCTTCTTCCTTATCACAAGTCTGCTACTCATAACATTATGTGGTGTCATGGAGTAATGTACTCTAACATGAGAGAGAAAGCGTCTTTTGTTTTCACTTTATATTGAAACCTGTGTCAACAGGTGTAAAGTGTATTAACACTAGCTTTACACCTGTAAAATATCAGCAACTATCTGTGATAGAAGTGGCTGGCGTAATGACAGCTTGGCTTGCTTGAATCTCTGCCTTGTATTTGGCTAGAACTAGTTCTTTGATCTCGAACGGGTAGAGGGGCCCATGCAGGTTATTTTTTTTCACGATATACACCTTATAATTATAATTGATGTCCATCGCAATCCCTGCTTCCTAAAGTTAGAGCCTAGTGCACCACTGGAGTTCAATGGACTCCGAGAAATTTAAAAATGCATACTGCTAGTTTTGCCGCTGTTAATTTAACGTATACCATTGTCTGGTCTCGCAAATAAATAATAAGAGATACTTTATACATTTCAATATATACAGAAATACTTTATATATAAATATAATATAAGAGTCGCCAGAGGGACTTTGAAGGCTTTTCCAAAAATGTGCTTATTATACATGTACGACCTACTTTGGGTTTAGAAGTTTGTGAGAAGTCATTGAATATCGTATTCGGTTTTGATTCTCTGGTGAACTGACTAGTCCTGGTGCAGGTGCCAATGGCCAGATTAGAAGAATTCTGGGCTCTTGTCAAAGTCGTATTCGTTTTTTATTTTTCGGTGTATTGAATAGTCCACATAGTGTTCTTTGTTAAAGGGAAGTCTCAAACCTTCTGGGCTGGACCGCATTTGGTACTTCTAAGAGCCTCTCGAGAGAACAAGCCTTATCTAGATTTTTTTGGTCCGTCCTTTCACGCCCAGGGCATGCACAAACACGTGTGGGCACCAACCCCTATCACTTTTGTAATGGTCCTTCTTCGTTATCACAAGTCTGCTACTCATAACATTATGTGGTGTCATGGAGTAATGTACTCTAACATGAGAGAGAAAGCGTCTTTTGTTTTCACTTTATATTGAAACCTGTTTCAACAGGTGTAAAGTGTATTAACACTAGCTTTACACCTGTAAAATATCAGCAACTATCTGTGATAGAAGTGGCTGGAGTAATGAAATCTTGGCTTGCTTGAATCTCTGCCTTGTATTTGGCTAGAACTAGTTCTTTGATCTCGAACGGGTAAAGGGGCCCATGCAGGTTAATTTTTTTCACGATATACACCTTATAATTATAATTGATGTCCATCGCAATCCCTGCTTCCTAAAGTTAGAGCCTAGTGCACCACTGGAGTCCAATGGACTCCGAGAAATTTAAAAATGCATACTGCTAGTTTTGCCGCTGTTAATTTAACATATACCATTGTCTGGTCTTGCAAATAAATATAAAGAGATACTTTATACATTTCAATATATACAGAAATACTTTATATATTAATATAATATAAGAGTCTCCAGAGGGACTTTGAAGGCTGTTCCAAAAATGTGCTAATTATACATGTACGACCTACTTTGTGTTTAGAAGTTTGTGAGAAGTCATTGAATATCTTATTCGGTTTTGATTTATCTGGTGTACTGACTAGTCCTGGTGCAGGTGCCAATGGCCAGATTAGAAGAGTTCTGGGCTCTTGTCAAAGTCGTATTCGTTTTTTATTTTTCGGTGTATTGAATAGTCCACATAGTGTTCTTTGTTGAAGGGAAGTCTCAAAACTTCTGTGTTGGACCGCATATGGTACTTCTAAGAGCCTCTCGAGAGAACAAGCCTTATCTAGATTTTTTTGGTCCGTCCTGTCACGCCCAGGGCATGCACAAACACGTGTGGGCCTCACCCCCCATCACTTTTGTAATGGTCCTTCTTCCTTATCACAAGTCTGCTACTCATAACATTATGTGGTGTCATGGAGTAATGTACTCTAACATGAGAGAGAAAGCGTCTTTTGTTTCACTATATATTGAAACCTGTGTCAACAGGTGTAAAGTGTATTAACACTAGCTTTACACCTGTAAAATATTAACAACTATCTGTGATAGAAGTGGCTGGCGTAATGACAGCTTGGCTTGCTTGAATCTCTGCCTTGTATTTGGCTAGAACTAGTTCTTTGATCTCGAACGGGTAAAGGGGCCCATGCAGGTTATTTTTTTTCACGATATATACCTTATAATTATAATTGATGTCCATCGCAATCCCTGCTTCCTAAAGTTAGAGCCTAGTGCACCACTGGAGTCCACTGGACTCCGAGAAATTTAAAAATGCATACTGCTAGTTTTGCCGCTGTTAATTTATCATATACCATTGTCTGGTCTCGCAAATAAATAATAAGAGATACATTATATATTTCAATATATACAGAAATACTTTATATATTAATATAATATAAGAGTCTCCAGAGGGACTTTGAAGGCTGTTCCAAAAATGTGCTTATTATACATGTACGACCTACTTTGGGTTTAGAAGTTTGTGAGAAGTCATTGAATATCTTATTCGGTTTTGATTCTCTGGTGTACTGACTAGTCCTGGTGCAGGTGCCAATGGCCAGATTAGAAGAATTCTGGGCTCTTGTCAAAGTCGTATTCGTTTTTTAATTTTCGGTGTATTGAATAGTCCACATAGTGTTCTTTGTTGAAGGGAAGTCTCAAAACTTCTGGGTTGGACCGCATATGGTACTTCTAAGAGCCTCTCGAGAGAACAAGCCTTATCTAGAATTTTTTGGTCCGCCCTGTCACGCCCAGGGCATGCACAAACACGTGTGGGCACCAACCCCATCACTTTTGTAATGGTCCTTCTTCCTTATCACAAGTCTGCTACTCATAACATTATGTGGTGTCATGGAGTAATGTACTCTAACATGAGAGAGAAAGCGTCTTTTGTTTTCACTTTATATTGAAACCTGTGTCAACAGGTGTAAAGTGTATTAACACTAGCTTTACACCTGTAAATTATCAGCAACTATCTGTGATAGAAGTGGCTGGCGTAATGACAGCTTGGCTTGCTTGAATCTCTGCCTTGTATTTGGCTAGAACTAGTTCTTTGATCTCGAACGGGTAAAGGGGCCCATGCAGGTTATTTTTTTTCACGATATACACCTTATAATTATAATTGATGTCCATCGCAATCCCTGCTTCCTAAAGTTAGAGCCTAGTGCACCACTGGAGTCCAATGGACTCCGAGAAATTTAAAAATGCATACTGCTAGTTTTGCCGCTGTTAATTTATCATATACCATTGTCTGGTCTCGCAAATAAATAATAAGAGATACATTATATATTTCAATATATACAGAAATACTTTATATATTAATATAATATAAGAGTCTCCAGAGGGACTTTGAAGGCTGTTCCAAAAATGTGCTTATTATACATGTACGACCTACTTTGGGTTTAGAAGTTTGTGAGAAGTCATTGAATATCTTATTCGGTTTTGATTCTCTGGTGTACTGACTAGTCCTGGTGCAGGTGCCAATGGCCAGATTAGAAGAATTCTGGGCTCTTGTCAAAGTCGTATTCGTTTTTTAATTTTCGGTGTATTGAATAGTCCACATAGTGTTCTTTGTTGAAGGGAAGTCTCAAAACTTCTGGGTTGGACCGCATATGGTACTTCCAAGAGCCTCTCAAGAGAACAAGCCTTATCTAGAATTTTTTGGTCCGCCCTGTCACGCCCAGGGCATGCACAAACACGTGTGGGCACCAACCCCTATCACTTTTGTAAAGGTCCTTCTTCCTTATCACAAGTCTGCTACTCATAACATTATGTGGTGTCATGGAGTAATGTACTCTAACATGAGAGAAAGCGTCTTTTGTTTTCATTTTATATTGAAACCTGTGTCAACAGGTGTAAAGTGTATTAACACTAGCTTTACACCTGTAAATTATCAGCAACTATCTGTGATAGAAGTGGCTGGCGTAATGACAGCTTGGCTTGCTTGAATCTCTGCCTTGTATTTGGCTAGAACTAGTTCTTTGATCTCGAACGGTTAAAGGGGCCCATGCAGGTTATTTTTTTTCACGATATACACCTTATAATTATAATTGATGTCCATCGCAATCCCTGCTTCCTAAAGTTAGAGCCTAGTGCACCACTGGAGTCCAATGGACTCCGATAAATTTAAAAATGCATACTGCTAGTTTTGCCGCTGTTAATTTATCATATACCATTGTCTGGTCTCGCAAATAAATAATAAGAGATACATTATATATTTCAATATATACAGAAATACTTTATATATTAATATAATATAAGAGTCTCCAGAGGGACTTTGAAGGCTGTTCCAAAAATGTGCTTATTATACATGTACGACTTACTTTGGGTTTAGAAGTTTGTGAGAAGTCATTGAATATCTTATTCGGTTTTGATTCTCTGGTGTACTGACTAGTCCTGGTGCAGGTGCCAATGGCCAGATTAGAAGAATTCTGGGCTCTTGTCAAAGTCGTATTCGTTTTTTATTTTTCGGTGTATTGAATAGTCCACATGGTGTTCTTTGTTGAAGGGAAGTCTCAAAACTTCTGGGTTGGACCGCATATGGTACTTCTAAGAGCCTCTCGAGAGAACAAGCCTTCTCTAGAATTTTTTGGTCCGCCCTGTCACGCCCAGGGCATGCACAAACACGTGTGGGCACCAACCCCATCACTTTTGTAATGGTCCTTCTTCCTTATCACAAGTCTGCTACTCATAACATTATGTGGTGTCATGGAGTAATGTACTCTAACATGAGAGAGAAAGCGTCTTTTGTTTTCACTTTATATTGAAACCTGTGTCAACAGGTGTAAAGTGTATTAACACTAGCTTTACACCTGTAAAATATCAGCAACTATCTGTGATAGAAGTGGCTGGCGTAATGACAGCTTGGCTTGCTTAAATCTCTGCCTTGTATTTGGCTAGAACTAGTTCTTTGATCTCGAACGGGTAAAGGGGCCCATGCAGGTTATTTTTTTTCACGATATACACCTTATAATTATAATTGATGTCCATCGCAATCCCTGCTTCCTAAAGTTAGAGCCTAGTGCACCACTGGAGTCCAATGGACTCCGAGAAATTTAAAAATGCATACTGCTAGTTTTGCCGCTGTTAATTTATCATATACCATTGTCTGGTCTCGCAAATAAATAATAAGAGATACATTATATATTTCAATATATACAGAAATACTTTATATATTAATATAATATAAGAGTCTCCAGAGGGACTTTGAAGGCTGTTCCAAAAATGTGCTTATTATACATACACGACTTACTTTGGGTTTAGAAGTTTGTGAGAAGTCATTGAATATCTTATTCGGTTTTGATTCTCTGGTGTACTGACTAGTCCTGGTGCAGGTGCCGATGGCCAGATTAGAAGAGTTCTGGGCTCTTGTCAAAGTCGTATTCGTTTTTTTTTCGGTGTATTGAATAGTCCACATGGTGTTCTTTGTTGAAGGGAAGTCTCAAAACTTCTGGGTTGGACCGCATATGGTACTTCTAAGAGCCTCTCAAGAGAACAAGCCTTATCTAGAATTTTTTGGTCCGCCCTGTCACGCCCAGGGCATGCACAAACACGTGTGGGCACCAACCCCTATCACTTTTGTAAAGGTCCTTCTTCCTTATCACAAGTCTGCTACTCATAACATTATGTGGTGTCATGGAGTAATGTACTCTAACATGAGAGAGAAAGCGTCTTTTGTTTTCACTTTATATTGAAACCTGTGTCAACAGGTGTAAAGTGTATTAACACTAGCTTTACACCTGTAAAATATCAGCAACTATCTGTGATAGAAGTGGCTGGCGTAATGACAGCTTGGCTTGCTTGAATCTCTGCCTTGTATTTGGCTAGAACTAGTTCTTTGATCTCGAACGGGTAGAGGGGCCCATGCAGGTTATTTTTTTTCACGATATACACCTTATAATTATAATTGATGTCCATCGCAATCCCTGCTTCCTAAAGTTAGAGCCTAGTGCACCACTGGAGTCCACTGGACTCCGAGAAATTTAAAAATGCATACTGCTAGTTTTGCCGCTGTTAATTTATCATATACCATTGTCTGGTCTCGCAAATAAATAATAAGAGATACATTATATATTTCAATATATACAGAAATACTTTATATATTAATATAATATAAGAGTCTCCAGAGGGACTTTGAAGGCTGTTCCAAAACTGTGCTTATTATACATGTACGACCTACTTTGGGTTTAGAAGTTTGTGAGAAGTCATTGAATATCTTATTCGGTTTTGATTCTCTGGTTACTGACAAGTCCTGGTGCAGGTGCCAATGGCCAGATTAGAAGAGTTCTGGGCTCTTGTCAAAGTTGTATTCGTTTTTTTTTTCGGTGTATTGAATAGTCCACATAGTGTTCTTTGTTGAAGGGAAGTCTCAAAACTTCTGGGTTGGACCGCATATGGTACTTCTAAGAGCCTCTCGAGAGAACAAGCCTTATCTAGATTTTTTTGGTCCGTCCTGTCACGCCCAGGGCATGAACAAACACGTGTGGGCACCCACCCCATCACTTTTGTAATGGTCCTTCTTCCTTATCACAAGTCTGCTTCTCATAACATTATGTGGTGTCATGGAGTAATGTACTCTAACATGAGAGAGAAAGCGTCTTTTGTTTTCATTTTATATTGAAACCTGTGTCAACAGGTGTAAAGTGTATTAACACTAGCTTTACACCTGTAAATTATCAGCAACTATCTGTGATAGAAGTGGCTGGCGTAATGACAGCTTGGCTTGCTTGAATCTCTGCCTTGTATTTGGCTAGAACTAGTTCTTTGATCTCGAACGGGTAAAGGGGCCCATGCAGGTTATTTTTTTTCACGATATACACCTTATAATTATAATTGATGTCCATCGCAATCCCTGCTTCCTAAAGTTAGAGCCTAGTGCACCACTGGAGTCCAATGGACTCCGAGAAATTTAAAAATGCATACTGCTAGTTTTGCCGCTGTTAATTTATCATATACCATTGTCTGGTCTCGCAAATAAATAATAACAGATACATTATATATTTCAATATATACAGAAATACTTTATATATTAATATAATATAAGAGTCTCCAGAGGGACTTTGAAGGCTGTTCCAAAAATGTGCTTATTATACATGTACGACCTACTTTGGGTTTAGAAGTTTGTGAGAAGTCATTGAATATCGTATTCGGTTTTGATTCTCTGGTGAACTGACTAGTCGTGGTGCAGGTGCCAATGGCCAGATTAGAAGAATTCTGGGCTCTTGTCAAAGTCGTATTCGTTTTTTATTTTTCGGTGTATTGAATAGTCCACATAGTGTTCTTTGTTAAAGGGAAGTCTCAAAACTTCTGGGTTGGACCGCATATGGTACTTCTAAGAGCCTCTCGAGAGAACAAGCCTTATCTAGAATTTTTTGGTCCGCCCTGTCACGCCCAGGGCATGCACAAACACGTGTGGGCACCAACCCCTATCACTTTTGTAAAGGTCCTTCTTCCTTATCACAAGTCTGCTACTCATAACATTATGTGGTGTCATGGAGTAATGTACTCTAACATGAGAGAGAAAGCGTCTTTTGTTTTCACTTTATATTGAAACCTGTGTCAACAGGTGTAAAGTGTATTAACACTAGCTTTACACCTGTAAAATATCAGCAACTATCTGTGATAGAAGTGGCTGGCGTAATGACAGCTTGGCTTGCTTGAATCTCTGCCTTGTATTTGGCTAGAACTAGTTCTTTGATCTCGAACGGGTAGAGGGGCCCATGCAGGTTATTTTTTTTCACGATATACACCTTATAATTATAATTGATGTCCATCGCAATCCCTGCTTCCTAAAGTTAGAGCCTAGTGCACCACTGGAGTTCAATGGACTCCGAGAAATTTAAAAATGCATACTGCTAGTTTTGACGCTGTTAATTTAACGTATACCATTGTCTGGTCTCGCAAATAAATAATAAGAGATACTTTATACATTTCAATATATACAGAAATACTTTATATATAAATATAATATAAGAGTCGCCAGAGGGACTTTGAAGGCTTTTCCAAAAATGTGCTTATTATACATGTACGACCTACTTTGGGTTTAGAAGTTTGTGAGAAGTCATTGAATATCGTATTCGGTTTTGATTCTCTGGTGAACTGACTAGTCCTGGTGCAGGTGCCAATGGAAAGATTAGAAGAATTCTGGGCTCTTGTCAAAGTCGTATTCGTTTTTTTATTTTTCGGTGTATTGAATAGTCCACATAGTGTTCTTTGTTAAAGGGAAGTCTCAAAACTTCTGGGTTGGACCGCATATGGTACTTCTAAGAGCCTCTCGAGAGAACAAGCCTTATCTAGATTTTTTTTGGTCCGTCCTGTCACGCCCAGGGCATGCACAAACACGTGTGGGCCTCACCCCGCATCACTTTTGTAATGGTCCCTCTTCCTTATCACAAGTCTGCTACTCATAACATTATGTGGTGTCATGGAGTAATGTACTCTTACATGAGAGAGAAAGCGTCTTTTGTTTTATTTTTATATTGAAACCTGTGTCAACAGGTGTAAAGTGTATTAACACTAGCTTTACACCTGTAAAATATTAACAACTATCTGTGATAGAAGTGGCTGGCGTATAGACAGCTTGGCTTGCTTGAATCTCTGCCTTGTATTTGGCTACAACTAGTTCTTTGATCTCGAACGGGTAAAGGGGCCCATGCAGGTTATTTTTTTTCACGATATATACCTTATAATTATAATCGATGTCCATCGCAATCCCTGCTTCCTAAAGTTAGAGCCTAGTGCACCACTGGAGTCCACTGGACTCCGAGAAATTTAAAAATGCATACTGCTAGTTTTGCCGCTGTTAATTTATCATATACCATTGTCTGGTCTCGCAAATAAATAATAAGAGATACATTATATATTTCAATATATACAGAAATACTTTATATATTAATATAATATAAGAGTCTCCAGAGGGACTTTGAAGGCTGTTCCAAAACTGTGCTTATTATACATGTACGACCTACTTTGGGTTTAGGAGTTTGTGAGAAGTCATTGAATATCTTATTCGGTTTTGATTCTCTGGTTACTGACAAGTCCTGGTGCAGGTGCCAATGGCCAGATTAGAAGAGTTCTGGGCTCTTGTCAAAGTCGTATTCGTTTTTTTTTCGGTGTATTGAATAGTCCACATGGTGTTCTTTGTTGAAGGGAAGTCTCAAAACTTCTGGGTTGGACCGCATATGGTACTTCTAAGAGCCTCTCGAGAGAACAAGCCTTATCTAGATTTTTTTGGTTCGTCCTGTCACGCCCAGGGCATGAACAAACACGTGTGGGCACCAATCCCATCACTTTTGTAATGGTCCTTCTTCCTTATCACAAGTCTGCTTCTCATAACATTATGTGGTGTCATGGAGTAATGTACTCTAACATGAGAGAAAGCGTCTTTTGTTTTCATTTTATATTCAAACCTGTGTCAACAGGTGTAAAGTGTATTAACACTAGCTTTACACCTGTAAATTATCAGCAACTATCTGTGATAGAAGTGGCTGGCGTAATGACAGCTTGGCTTGCTTGAATCTCTGCCTTGTATTTGGCTAGAACTAGTTCTTTGATCTCGAACGGGTAAAGGGGCCCATGCAGGTTATTTTTTTTCACGATATACACCTTATAATTATAATTGATGTCCATCGCAATCCCTGCTTCCTAAAGTTAGAGCCTAGTGCACCACTGGAGTCCAATGGACTCCGAGAAATTTAAAAATGCATACTGCTAGTTTTGCCGCTGTTAATTTATCATATACCATTGTCTGGTCTCGCAAATAAATAATAAGAGATACATTATATATTTCAATATATACAGAAATACTTTATATATTAATATAATATAAGAGTCTCCAGAGGGACTTTGAAGGCTGTTCCAAAAATGTTCTTATTATACATGTACGACCTACTTTGGGTTTAGAAGTTTGTGAGAAGTCATTGAATATCTTATTCGGTTTTGATTCTCTGGTGTACTGACTAGTCCTGGTGCAGGTGCCAATGGCCAGATTAGAAGAATTCTGGGCTCTTGTCAAAGTCGTATTCGTTTTTTATTTTTCGGTGTATTGAATAGTCCACATAGTGTTCTTTGTTGAAGGGAAGTCTCAAAACTTCTGGGTTGGACCGCATATGGTACTTCTAAGAGCCTCTCGAGAGAACAAGCCTTATCTAGAATTTTTTGGTCCGCCCTGTCACGCCCAGGGCATGCACAAACACGTGTGGGCACCAACCCCATCACTTTTGTAATGGTCCTTCTTCCTTATCACAAGTCTGCTACTCATAACATTATGTGGTGTCATGGAGTAATGTACTCTAACATGAGAGAGAAAGCGTCTTTTGTTTTCACTTTATATTGAAACCTGTGTCAACAGGTGTAAAGTGTATTAACACTAGCTTTACACCTGTAAAATATCAGCAACTATCTGTGATAGAAGTGGCTGGCGTAATGACAGCTTGGCTTGCTTAAATCTCTGCCTTGTATTTGGCTAGAACTAGTTCTTTGATCTCGAACGGGTAAAGGGGCCCATGCAGGTTATTTTTTTTCACGATATACACCTTATAATTATAATTGATGTCCATCGCAATCCCTGCTTCCTACAGTTAGAGCCTAGTGCACCACTGGAGTCCACTGGACTCCGAGAAATTTAAAAATGCATACTGCTAGTTTTGCCGCTGTTAATTTATCATATACCATTGTCTGGTCTCGCAAATAAATAATAAGAGATACATTATATATTTCAATATATACAGAAATACTTTATATATTAATATAATATAAGAGTCTCCAGAAGGACTTTGAAGGCTGTTCCAAAACTGTGCTTATTATACATGTACGACCTACTTTGGGTTTAGAAGTTTGTGAGAAGTCATTGAATATCTTATTCGGTTTTGATTCTCTGGTTACTGACAAGTCCTGGTGCAGGTGCCAATGGCCAGATTAGAAGAGTTCTGGGCTCTTGTCAAAGTCGTATTGGTTTTTTTTTTTTCGGTGTATTAAATAGTCCACATGGTGTTCTTTGTTGAAGGGAAGTCTCAAAACTTCTGGGTTGGACCGCATATGGTACTTCTAAGAGCCTCTCGAGAGAACAAGCCTTATCTAGATTTTTTTGGTCCGTCCTGTCACGCCCAGGGCATGAACAAACACGTGTGGGCACCAACCCCATCACTTTTGTAATGGTCCTTCTTCCTTATCACAAGTCTGCTTCTCATAACATTATGTGGTGTCATGGAGTAATGTACTCTAACATGAGAGAGAAAGCGTCTTTTGTTTTCATTTTATATTGAAACCTGTGTCAACAGGTGTAAAGTGTATTAACACTAGCTTTACACCTGTAAATTATCAGCAACTATCTGTGATAGAAGTGGCTGGCGTAATGACAGCTTGGCTTGCTTGAATCTCTGCCTTGTATTTGGCTAGAACTAGTTCTTTGATCTCGAACGGGTAAAGGGGCCCATGCAGGTTATTTTTTTTCACGATATACACCTTATAATTATAATTGATGTCCATCGCAATCCCTGCTTCCTAAAGTTAGAGCCTAGTGCACCACTGGAGTCCAATGGACTCCGAGAAATTTAAAAATGCATACTGCTAGTTTTGCCGCTGTTAATTTATCATATACCATTGTCTGGTCTCGCAAATAAATAATAAGAGATACATTATATATTTCAATATATACAGAAATACTTTATATATTAATATAATATAAGAGTCTCCAGAGGGACTTTGAAGGCTGTTCCAAAAATGTGCTTATTATACATGTACGACCTTTTTTGGGTTTAGAAGTTTGTGAGAAGTCATTGAATATCTTATTCGGTTTTGATTCTCCGGTGTACTGACTAGTCCTGGTGCAGGTGCCAATGGCCAGATTAGAAGAATTCTGGGCTCTTGTCAAAGTCGTATTCGCTTTTTAATTTTCGGTGTATTGAATAGTCCACATAGTGTTCTTTGTTGAAGGGAAGTCTCAAAACTTCTGGGTTGGACCGCATATGGTACTTCTAAGAGCCTCTCAAGAGAACAAGCCTTATCTAGAATTTTTTGGTCCGCCCTGTCACGCCCAGGGCATGCACAAACACGTGTGGGCACCAACCCCTATCACTTTTGTAAAGGTCCTTCTTCCTTATCACAAGTCTGCTACTCATAACATTATGTGGTGTCATGGAGTAATGTACTCTAACATGAGAGAGAAAGCGTCTTTTGTTTTCACTTTATATTGAAACCTGTGTCAACAGGTGTAAAGTGTATTAACACTAGCTTTACACCTGTAAAATATCAGCAACTATCTGTGATAGAAGTGGCTGGCGTAATGACAGCTTGGCTTGCTTGAATCTCTGCCTTGTATTTGGCTAGAACTAGTTCTTTGATCTCGAACGGGTAGAGGGGCCCATGCAGGTTATTTTTTTTCACGATATACACCTTATAATTATAATTGATGTCCATCGCAATTCCTGCTTCCTAAAGTTAGAGCCTAGTGCACCACTGGAGTCCACTGGACTCCGAGAAATTAAAAAATGCATACTGCTAGTTTTGCCGCTGTTAATTTATCATATACCATTGTCTGGTCTCGCAAATAAATAATAGGAGATACATTATATATTTCAATATATACAGAAATACTTTATATATTAATATAATATAAGAGTCTCCAGAAGGACTTTGAAGGCTGTTCCAAAACTGTGCTTATTATACATGTATGACCTACTTTGGGTTTAGAAGTTTGTGAGAAGTCATTGAATATCTTATTCGGTTTTGATTCTCTGGTTACTGACAAGTCCTGGTGCAGGTGCCAATGGCCAGATTAGAAGAGTTCTGGGCTCTTGTCAAAGTTGTATTCGTTTTATTTTTCGGTGTATTGAATAGTCCACATAGTGTTCTTTGTTGAAGGGAAGTCTCAAAACTTCTGGGTTGGACCGCATATGGTACTTCTAAGAGCCTCTCGAGAGAACAAGCCTTATCTAGATTTTTTTGGTCCGTCCTGTCACGCCCAGGGCATGAACAAACACGTGTGGGCACCAACCCCATCACTTTTGTAATGGTCCTTCTTCCTTATCACAAGTCTGCTTCTCATAACATTATGTGGTGTCATGGAGTAATGTACTCTAACATGAGAGAGAAAGCGTCTTTTGTTTTCATTTTATATTGAAACCTGTGTCAACAGGTGTAAAGTGTATTAACACTAGCTTTACACCTGTAAATTATCAGCAACTATCTGTGATAGAAGTGGCTGGCGTAATGACAGCTTGGCTTGCTTGAATCTCTGCCTTGTATTTGGCTAGAACTAGTTCTTTGATCTCGAACGGGTAAAGGGGCCCATGCAGGTTATTTTTTTTCACGATATACACCTTATAATTATAATTGGTGTCCATCGCAATCCCTGCTTCCTAAAGTTAGAGCCTAGTGCACCACTGGAGTCCAATGGACTCCGAGAAATTTAAAAATGCATACTGCTAGTTTTGCCGCTGTTAATTTATCATATACCATTGTCTGGTCTCGCAAATAAATAATAAGAGATACTTTATACATTTCAATATATACAGAAATACTTTATATATAAATATAATATAAGAGTCGCCAGAGGGACTTTGAAGGCTGTTCCAAAAATGTGCTTATTATACATGTACGACCTACTTTGGGTTTAGAAGTTTGTGAGAAGTCATTGAATATCGTATTCGGTTTTGATTCTCTGGTGAACTGACTAGTCGTGGTGCAGGTGCCAATGGCCAGATTAGAAGAATTCTGGGCTCTTGTCAAAGTCGTATTCGTTTTTTATTTTTCGGTGTATTGAATAGTCCACATAGTGTTCTTTGTTAAAGGGAAGTCTCAAAACTTCTGGGTTGGACCGCATATGGTACTTCTAAGAGCCTCTCGAGAGAACAAGCCTTATCTAGAATTTTTTGGTCCGCCCTGTCACGCCCAGGGCATGCACAAACACGTGTGGGCACCAACCCCTATCACTTTTGTAAAGGTCCTTCTTCCTTATCACAAGTCTGCTACTCATAACATTATGTGGTGTCATGGAGTAATGTACTCTAACATGAGAGAGAAAGCGTCTTTTGTTTTCACTTTATATTGAAACCTGTGTCAACAGGTGTAAAGTGTATTAACACTAGCTTTACACCTGTAAAATATCAGCAACTATCTGTGATAGAAGTGGCTGGCGTAATGACAGCTTGGCTTGCTTGAATCTCTGCCTTGTATTTGGCTAGAACTAGTTCTTTGATCTCGAACGGGTAGAGGGGCCCATGCAGGTTATTTTTTTTCACGATATACACCTTATAATTATAATTGATGTCCATCGCAATCCCTGCTTCCTAAAGTTAGAGCCTAGTGCACCACTGGAGTTCAATGGACTCCGAGAAATTTAAAAATGCATACTGCTAGTTTTGCCGCTGTTAATTTAACGTATACCATTGTCTGGTCTCGCAAATAAATAATAAGAGATACTTTATACATTTCAATATATACAGAAATACTTTATATATAAATATAATATAAGAGTCGCCAGAGGGACTTTGAAGGCTTTTCTAAAAATGTGCTTATTATACATGTACGACCTACTTTGGGTTTAGAAGTTTGTGAGAAGTCATTGAATATCGTATTCGGTTTTGATTCTCTGGTGAACTGACTAGTCCTGGTGCAGGTGCCAATGGCCAGATTAGAAGAATTCTGGGCTCTTGTCAAAGTCGTATTCGTTTTTTATTTTTCGGTGTATTGAATAGTCCACATAGTGTTCTTTGTTAAAGGGAAGTCTCAAAACTTCTGGGTTGGACCGCATATGGTACTTCTAAGAGCCTCTCGAGAGAACAAGCCTTATCTAGATTTTTTTTGGTCCGTCCTGTCACGCCCAGGGCATGCACAAACACGTGTGGGCCTCACCCCGCATCACTTTTGTAATGGTCCCTCTTCCTTATCACAAGTCTGCTACTCATAACATTATGTGGTGTCATGGAGTAATGTACTCTTACATGAGAGAGAAAGCGTCTTTTGTTTTATTTTTATATTGAAACCTGTGTCAACAGGTGTAAAGTGTATTAACACTAGCTTTACACCTGTAAAATATTAACAACTATCTGTGATAGAAGTGGCTGGCGTATAGACAGCTTGGCTTGCTTGAATCTCTGCCTTGTATTTGGCTAGAACTAGTTCTTTGATCTCGAACGGGTAAAGGGGCCCATGCAGGTTATTTTTTTTCACGATATATACCTTATAATTATAATCGATGTCCATCGCAATCCCTGCTTCCTAAAGTTAGAGCCTAGTGCACCACTGGAGTCCACTGGACTCCGAGAAATTTAAAAATGCATACTGCTAGTTTTGCCGCTGTTAATTTATCATATACCATTGTCTGGTCTCGCAAATAAATAATAAGAGATACATTATATATTTCAATATATACAGAAATACTTTATATATTAATATAATATAAGAGTCTCCAGAGGGACTTTGAAGGCTGTTCCAAAACTGTGCTTATTATACATGTACGACCTACTTTGGGTTTAGGAGTTTGTGAGAAGTCATTGAATATCTTATTCGGTTTTGATTCTCTGGTGTACTGACTAGTCCTGGTGCAGGTGCCAATGGCCAGATTAGAAGAATTCTGGGCTCTTGTCAAAGTCGTATTCGTTTTTTATTTTTCGGTGTATTGAATAGTCCACATAGTGTTCTTTGTTGAAGGGAAGTCTCAAAACTTCTGGGTTGGACCGCATATGGTACTTCTAAGAGCCTCTCGAGAGAACAAGCCTTATCTAGAATTTTTTGGTCCGCCCTGTCACGCCCAGGGCATGCACAAACACGTGTGGGCACCAACCCCATCACTTTTGTAATGGTCCTTCTTCCTTATCACAAGTCTGCTACTCATAACATTATGTGGTGTCATGGAGTAATGTACTCTAACATGAGAGAGAAAGCGTCTTTTGTTTTCACTTTATATTGAAACCTGTGTCAACAGGTGTAAAGTGTATTAACACTAGCTTTACACCTGTAAAATATCAGCAACTATCTGTGATAGAAGTGGCTGGCGTAATGACAGCTTGGCTTGCTTAAATCTCTGCCTTGTATTTGGCTAGAACTAGTTCTTTGATCTCGAACGGGTAAAGGGGCCCATGCAGGTTATTTTTTTTCACGATATACACCTTATAATTATAATTGATGTCCATCGCAATCCCTGCTTCCTACAGTTAGAGCCTAGTGCACCACTGGAGTCCACTGGACTCCGAGAAATTTAAAAATGCATACTGCTAGTTTTGCCGCTGTTAATTTATCATATACCATTGTCTGGTCTCGCAAATAAATAATAAGAGATACATTATATATTTCAATATATACAGAAATACTTTATATATTAATATAATATAAGAGTCTCCAGAGGGACTTTGAAGGCTGTTCCAAAACTGTGCTTATTATACATGTACGACCTACTTTGGGTTTAGGAGTTTGTGAGAAGTCATTGAATATCTTATTCGGTTTTGATTCTCTGGTTACTGACAAGTCCTGGTGCAGGTGCCAATGGCCAGATTAGAAGAGTTCTGGGCTCTTGTCAAAGTCGTATTCGTTTTTTTTTCGGTGTATTGAATAGTCCACATGGTGTTCTTTGTTGAAGGGAAGTCTCAAAACTTCTGGGTTGGACCGCATATGGTACTTCTAAGAGCCTCTCGAGAGAACAAGCCTTATCTAGATTTTTTTGGTTCGTCCTGTCACGCCCAGGGCATGAACAAACACGTGTGGGCACCAATCCCATCACTTTTGTAATGGTCCTTCTTCCTTATCACAAGTCTGCTTCTCATAACATTATGTGGTGTCATGGAGTAATGTACTCTAACATGAGAGAAAGCGTCTTTTGTTTTCATTTTATATTCAAACCTGTGTCAACAGGTGTAAAGTGTATTAACACTAGCTTTACACCTGTAAATTATCAGCAACTATCTGTGATAGAAGTGGCTGGCGTAATGACAGCTTGGCTTGCTTGAATCTCTGCCTTGTATTTGGCTAGAACTAGTTCTTTGATCTCGAACGGGTAAAGGGGCCCATGCAGGTTATTTTTTTTCACGATATACACCTTATAATTATAATTGATGTCCATCGCAATCCCTGCTTCCTAAAGTTAGAGCCTAGTGCACCACTGGAGTCCAATGGACTCCGAGAAATTTAAAAATGCATACTGCTAGTTTTGCCGCTGTTAATTTATCATATACCATTGTCTGGTCTCGCAAATAAATAATAAGAGATACATTATATATTTCAATATATACAGAAATACTTTATATATTAATATAATATAAGAGTCTCCAGAGGGACTTTGAAGGCTGTTCCAAAAATGTTCTTATTATACATGTACGACCTACTTTGGGTTTAGAAGTTTGTGAGAAGTCATTGAATATCTTATTCGGTTTTGATTCTCTGGTGTACTGACTAGTCCTGGTGCAGGTGCCAATGGCCAGATTAGAAGAATTCTGGGCTCTTGTCAAAGTCGTATTCGTTTTTTATTTTTCGGTGTATTGAATAGTCCACATAGTGTTCTTTGTTGAAGGGAAGTCTCAAAACTTCTGGGTTGGACCGCATATGGTACTTCTAAGAGCCTCTCGAGAGAACAAGCCTTATCTAGAATTTTTTGGTCCGCCCTGTCACGCCCAGGGCATGCACAAACACGTGTGGGCACCAACCCCATCACTTTTGTAATGGTCCTTCTTCCTTATCACAAGTCTGCTACTCATAACATTATGTGGTGTCATGGAGTAATGTACTCTAACATGAGAGAGAAAGCGTCTTTTGTTTTCACTTTATATTGAAACCTGTGTCAACAGGTGTAAAGTGTATTAACACTAGCTTTACACCTGTAAAATATCAGCAACTATCTGTGATAGAAGTGGCTGGCGTAATGACAGCTTGGCTTGCTTAAATCTCTGCCTTGTATTTGGCTAGAACTAGTTCTTTGATCTCGAACGGGTAAAGGGGCCCATGCAGGTTATTTTTTTTCACGATATACACCTTATAATTATAATTGATGTCCATCGCAATCCCTGCTTCCTACAGTTAGAGCCTAGTGCACCACTGGAGTCCACTGGACTCCGAGAAATTTAAAAATGCATACTGCTAGTTTTGCCGCTGTTAATTTATCATATACCATTGTCTGGTCTCGCAAATAAATAATAAGAGATACATTATATATTTCAATATATACAGAAATACTTTATATATTAATATAATATAAGAGTCTCCAGAGGGACTTTGAAGGCTGTTCCAAAACTGTGCTTATTATACATGTACGACCTACTTTGGGTTTAGGAGTTTGTGAGAAGTCATTGAATATCTTATTCGGTTTTGATTCTCTGGTTACTGACAAGTCCTGGTGCAGGTGCCAATGGCCAGATTAGAAGAGTTCTGGGCTCTTGTCAAAGTCGTATTCGTTTTTTTTTCGGTGTATTGAATAGTCCACATGGTGTTCTTTGTTGAAGGGAAGTCTCAAAACTTCTGGGTTGGACCGCATATGGTACTTCTAAGAGCCTCTCGAGAGAACAAGCCTTATCTAGATTTTTTTGGTTCGTCCTGTCACGCCCAGGGCATGAACAAACACGTGTGGGCACCAATCCCATCACTTTTGTAATGGTCCTTCTTCCTTATCACAAGTCTGCTTCTCATAACATTATGTGGTGTCATGGAGTAATGTACTCTAACATGAGAGAAAGCGTCTTTTGTTTTCATTTTATATTCAAACCTGTGTCAACAGGTGTAAAGTGTATTAACACTAGCTTTACACCTGTAAATTATCAGCAACTATCTGTGATAGAAGTGGCTGGCGTAATGACAGCTTGGCTTGCTTGAATCTCTGCCTTGTATTTGGCTAGAACTAGTTCTTTGATCTCGAACGGGTAAAGGGGCCCATGCAGGTTATTTTTTTTCACGATATACACCTTATAATTATAATTGATGTCCATCGCAATCCCTGCTTCCTAAAGTTAGAGCCTAGTGCACCACTGGAGTCCAATGGACTCCGAGAAATTTAAAAATGCGTACTGCTAGTTTTGCCGCTGTTAATTTATCATATACCATTGTCTGGTCTCGCAAATAAATAATAAGAGATACATTATATATTTCAATATATACAGAAATACTTTATATATTAATATAATATAAGAGTCTCCAGAGGGACTTTGAAGGCTGTTCCAAAAATGTTCTTATTATACATGTACGACCTACTTTGGGTTTAGAAGTTTGTGAGAAGTCATTGAATATCTTATTCGGTTTTGATTCTCTGGTGTACTGACTAGTCCTGGTGCAGGTGCCAATGGCCAGATTAGAAGAATTCTGGGCTCTTGTCAAAGTCGTATTCGTTTTTTATTTTTCGGTGTATTGAATAGTCCACATAGTGTTCTTTGTTGAAGGGAAGTCTCAAAACTTCTGGGTTGGACCGCATATGGTACTTCTAAGAGCCTCTCGAGAGAACAAGCCTTATCTAGAATTTTTTGGTCCGCCCTGTCACGCCCAGGGCATGCACAAACACGTGTGGGCACCAACCCCATCACTTTTGTAATGGTCCTTCTTCCTTATCACAAGTCTGCTACTCATAACATTATGTGGTGTCATGGAGTAATGTACTCTAACATGAGAGAGAAAGCGTCTTTTGTTTTCACTTTATATTGAAACCTGTGTCAACAGGTGTAAAGTGTATTAACACTAGCTTTACACCTGTAAAATATCAGCAACTATCTGTGATAGAAGTGGCTGGCGTAATGACAGCTTGGCTTGCTTAAATCTCTGCCTTGTATTTGGCTAGAACTAGTTCTTTGATCTCGAACGGGTAAAGGGGCCCATGCAGGTTATTTTTTTTCACGATATACACCTTATAATTATAATTGATGTCCATCGCAATCCCTGCTTCCTACAGTTAGAGCCTAGTGCACCACTGGAGTCCACTGGACTCCGAGAAATTTAAAAATGCATACTGCTAGTTTTGCCGCTGTTAATTTATCATATACCATTGTCTGGTCTCGCAAATAAATAATAAGAGATACATTATATATTTCAATATATACAGAAATACTTTATATATTAATATAATATAAGAGTCTCCAGAAGGACTTTGAAGGCTGTTCCAAAACTGTGCTTATTATACATGTACGACCTACTTTGGGTTTAGAAGTTTGTGAGAAGTCATTGAATATCTTATTCGGTTTTGATTCTCTGGTTACTGACAAGTCCTGGTGCAGGTGCCAATGGCCAGATTAGAAGAGTTCTGGGCTCTTGTCAAAGTCGTATTGGTTTTTTTTTTTTCGGTGTATTAAATAGTCCACATGGTGTTCTTTGTTGAAGGGAAGTCTCAAAACTTCTGGGTTGGACCGCATATGGTACTTCTAAGAGCCTCTCGAGAGAACAAGCCTTATCTAGATTTTTTTGGTCCGTCCTGTCACGCCCAGGGCATGAACAAACACGTGTGGGCACCAACCCCATCACTTTTGTAATGGTCCTTCTTCCTTATCACAAGTCTGCTTCTCATAACATTATGTGGTGTCATGGAGTAATGTACTCTAACATGAGAGAGAAAGCGTCTTTTGTTTTCATTTTATATTGAAACCTGTGTCAACAGGTGTAAAGTGTATTAACACTAGCTTTACACCTGTAAATTATCAGCAACTATCTGTGATAGAAGTGGCTGGCGTAATGACAGCTTGGCTTGCTTGAATCTCTGCCTTGTATTTGGCTAGAACTAGTTCTTTGATCTCGAACGGGTAAAGGGGCCCATGCAGGTTATTTTTTTTCACGATATACACCTTATAATTATAATTGATGTCCATCGCAATCCCTGCTTCCTAAAGTTAGAGCCTAGTGCACCACTGGAGTCCAATGGACTCCGAGAAATTTAAAAATGCATACTGCTAGTTTTGCCGCTGTTAATTTATCATATACCATTGTCTGGTCTCGCAAATAAATAATAAGAGATACATTATATATTTCAATATATACAGAAATACTTTATATATTAATATAATATAAGAGTCTCCAGAGGGACTTTGAAGGCTGTTCCAAAAATGTGCTTATTATACATGTACGACCTACTTTGGGTTTAGAAGTTTGTGAGAAGTCATTGAATATCTTATTCGGTTTTGATTCTCTGGTGTACTGACTAGTCCTGGTGCAGGTGCCAATGGCCAGATTAGAAGAATTCTGGGCTCTTGTCAAAGTCGTATTCGCTTTTTAATTTTCGGTGTATTGAATAGTCCACATAGTGTTCTTTGTTGAAGGGAAGTCTCAAAACTTCTGGGCTGGACCGCATATGGTACTTCTAAGAGCCTCTCGAGAGAACAAGCCTTATCTAGATTTTTTTGGTCCGTCCTGTCACGCCCAGGGCATGAACAAACACGTGTGGGCACCAACCCCATCACTTTTGTAATGGTCCTTCTTCCTTATCACAAGTCTGCTTCTCATAACATTATGTGGTGTCATGGAGTAATGTACTCTAACATGAGAGAGAAAGCGTCTTTTGTTTTCATTTTATATTGAAACCTGTGTCAACAGGTGTAAAGTGTATTAACACTAGCTTTACACCTGTAAATTATCAGCAACTATCTGTGATAGAAGTGGCTGGCGTAATGACAGCTTGGCTTGCTTGAATCTCTGCCTTGTATTTGGCTAGAACTAGTTCTTTGATCTCGAACGGGTAAAGGGGCCCATGCAGGTTATTTTTTTTCACGATATACACCTTATAATTATAATTGGTGTCCATCGCAATCCCTGCTTCCTAAAGTTAGAGCCTAGTGCACCACTGGAGTCCAATGGACTCCGAGAAATTTAAAAATGCATACTGCTAGTTTTGCCGCTGTTAATTTATCATATACCATTGTCTGGTCTCGCAAATAAATAATAAGAGATACTTTATACATTTCAATATATACAGAAATACTTTATATATAAATATAATATAAGAGTCGCCAGAGGGACTTTGAAGGCTGTTCCAAAAATGTGCTTATTATACATGTACGACCTACTTTGGGTTTAGAAGTTTGTGAGAAGTCATTGAATATCGTATTCGGTTTTGATTCTCTGGTGAACTGACTAGTCCTGGTGCAGGTGCCAATGGCCAGATTAGAAGAATTCTGGGCTCTTGTCAAAGTCGTATTCGTTTTTTATTTTTCGGTGTATTGAATAGTCCACATAGTGTTCTTTGTTAAAGGGAAGTCTCAAAACTTCTGGGTTGGACCGCATATGGTACTTCTAAGAGCCTCTCGAGAGAACAAGCCTTATCTAGAATTTTTTGGTCCGCCCTGTCACGCCCAGGGCATGCACAAACACGTGTGGGCACCAACCCCTATCACTTTTGTAAAGGTCCTTCTTCCTTATCACAAGTCTGCTACTCATAACATTATGTGGTGTCATGGAGTAATGTACTCTAACATGAGAGAGAAAGCGTCTTTTGTTTTCACTTTATATTGAAACCTGTGTCAACAGGTGTAAAGTGTATTAACACTAGCTTTACACCTGTAAAATATCAGCAACTATCTGTGATAGAAGTGGCTGGCGTAATGACAGCTTGGCTTGCTTGAATCTCTGCCTTGTATTTGGCTAGAACTAGTTCTTTGATCTCGAACGGGTAGAGGGGCCCATGCAGGTTATTTTTTTTCACGATATACACCTTATAATTATAATTGATGTCCATCGCAATCCCTGCTTCCTAAAGTTAGAGCCTAGTGCACCACTGGAGTTCAATGGACTCCGAGAAATTTAAAAATGCATACTGCTAGTTTTGCCGCTGTTAATTTAACGTATACCATTGTCTGGTCTCGCAAATAAATAATAAGAGATACTTTATACATTTCAATATATACAGAAATACTTTATATATAAATATAATATAAGAGTCGCCAGAGGGACTTTGAAGGCTTTTCTAAAAATGTGCTTATTATACATGTACGACCTACTTTGGGTTTAGAACATTGTGAGAAGTCATTGAATATCGTATTCGGTTTTGATTCTCTGGTGAACTGACTAGTCCTGGTGCAGGTGCCAATGGCCAGATTAGAAGAATTCTGGGCTCTTGTCAAAGTCGTATTCGTTTTTTATTTTTCGGTGTATTGAATAGTCCACATAGTGTTCTTTGTTAAAGGGAAGTCTCAAAACTTCTGGGTTGGACCGCATATGGTACTTCTAAGAGCCTCTCGAGAGAACAAGCCTTATCTAGATTTTTTTTGGTCCGTCCTGTCACGCCCAGGGCATGCACAAACACGTGTGGGCCTCACCCCGCATCACTTTTGTAATGGTCCTTCTTCCTTATCACAAGTCTGCTTCTCATAACATTATGTGGTGTCATGGAGTAATGTACTCTAACATGAGAGAGAAAGCGTCTTTTGTTTTCATTTTATATTGAAACCTGTGTCAACAGGTGTAAAGTGTATTAACACTAGCTTTACACCTGTAAATTATCAGCAACTATCTGTGATAGAAGTGGCTGGCGTAATGACAGCTTGGCTTGCTTGGATCTCTGCCTTGTATTTGGCTAGAACTAGTTCTTTGATCTCGAACGGGTAAAGGGGCCCATGCAGGTTATTTTTTTTCACGATATACACCTTATAATTATAATTGATGTCCATCGCAATCCCTGCTTCCTAAAGTTAGAGCCTAGTGCACCACTGGAGTCCAATGGACTCCGAGAAATTTAAAAATGCATACTGCTAGTTTTGCCGCTGTTAATTTATCATATACCATTGTCTGGTCTCGCAAATAAATAATAAGAGATACATTATATATTTCAATATATACAGAAATACTTTATATATTAATATAATATAAGAGTCTCCAGAGGGACTTTGAAGGCTGTTCCAAAAATGTGCTTATTATACATGTACGACCTACTTTGGGTTTAGAAGTTTGTGAGAAGTCATTGAATATCTTATTCGGTTTTGATTCTCTGGTGTACTGACTAGTCCTGGTGCAGGTGCCAATGGCCAGATTAGAAGAATTCTGGGCTCTTGTCAAAGTCGTATTCGCTTTTTAATTTTCGGTGTATTGAATAGTCCACATAGTGTTCTTTGTTGAAGGGAAGTCTCAAAACTTCTGGGTTGGACCGCATATGGTACTTCTAAGAGCCTCTCAAGAGAACAAGCCTTATCTAGAATTTTTTGGTCCGCCCTGTCACGCCCAGGGCATGCACAAACACGTGTGGGCACCAACCCCTATCACTTTTGTAAAGGTCCTTCTTCCTTATCACAAGTCTGCTACTCATAACATTATGTGGTGTCATGGAGTAATGTACTCTAACATGAGAGAGAAAGCGTCTTTTGTTTTCACTTTATATTGAAACCTGTGTCAACAGGTGTAAAGTGTATTAACACTAGCTTTACACCTGTAAAATATCAGCAACTATCTGTGATAGAAGTGGCTGGCGTAATGACAGCTTGGCTTGCTTGAATCTCTGCCTTGTATTTGGCTAGAACTAGTTCTTTGATCTCGAACGGGTAGAGGGGCCCATGCAGGTTATTTTTTTTTTACGATATACACCTTATAATTATAATTGATGTCCATCGCAATCCCTGCTTCCTAAAGTTAGAGCCTAGTGCACCACTGGAGTCCACTGGACTCCGAGAAATTAAAAAATGCATACTGCTAGTTTTGCCGCTGTTAATTTATCATATACCATTGTCTGGTCTCGCAAATAAATAATAGGAGATACATTATATATTTCAATATATACAGAAATACTTTATATATTAATATAATATAAGAGTCTCCAGAGGGACTTTGAAGGCTGTTCCAAAACTGTGCTTATTATACATGTATGACCTACTTTGGGTTTAGAAGTTTGTGAGAAGTCATTGAATATCTTATTCGGTTGTGATTCTTTGGTTACTGACAAGTCCTGGTGCAGGTGCCAATGGCCAGATTAGAAGAGTTCTGGGCTCTTGTCAAAGTTGTATTCGTTTTTTTTTTCGGTGTATTGAATAGTCCACATAGTGTTCTTTGTTGAAGGGAAGTCTCAAAACTTCTGGGTTGGACCGCATATGGTACTTCTAAGAGCCTCTCGAGAGAACAAGCCTTATCTAGATTTTTTTGGTCCGTCCTGTCACGCCCAGGGCATGAACAAACACGTGTGGGCACCAACCCCATCACTTTTGTAATGGTCCTTCTTCCTTATCACAAGTCTGCTTCTCATAACATTATGTGGTGTCATGGAGTAATGTACTCTAACATGAGAGAGAAAGCGTCTTTTGTTTTCATTTTATATTGAAACCTGTGTCAACAGGTGTAAAGTGTATTAACACTAGCTTTACACCTGTAAATTATCAGCAACTATCTGTGATAGAAGTGGCTGGCGTAATGACAGCTTGGCTTGCTTGAATCTCTGCCTTGTATTTGGCTAGAACTAGTTCTTTGATCTCGAACGGGTAAAGGGGCCCATGCAGGTTATTTTTTTTCACGATATACACCTTATAATTATAATTGGTGTCCATCGCAATCCCTGCTTCCTAAAGTTAGAGCCTAGTGCACCACTGGAGTCCAATGGACTCCGAGAAATTTAAAAATGCATACTGCTAGTTTTGCCGCTGTTAATTTATCATATACCATTGTCTGGTCTCGCAAATAAATAATAAGAGATACTTTATACATTTCAATATATACAGAAATACTTTATATATAAATATAATATAAGAGTCGCCAGAGGGACTTTGAAGGCTGTTCCAAAAATGTGCTTATTATACATGTACGACCTACTTTGGGTTTAGAAGTTTGTGAGAAGTCATTGAATATCGTATTCGGTTTTGATTCTCTGGTGAACTGACTAGTCCTGGTGCAGGTGCCAATGGCCAGATTAGAAGAGTTCTGGGCTCTTGTCAAAGTCGTATTCGTTTTTTATTTTTCGGTGTATTGAATAGTCCACATAGTGTTCTTTGTTAAAGGGAAGTCTCAAACCTTCTGGGCTGGACCGCATTTGGTACTTCTAAGAGCCTCTCGAGAGAACAAGCCTTATCTAGAATTTTTTGGTCCGCCCTGTCACGCCCAGGGCATGCACAAACACGTGTGGGCACCAACCCCTATCACTTTTGTAAAGGTCCTTCTTCCTTATCACAAGTCTGCTACTCATAACATTATGTGGTGTCATGGAGTAATGTACTCTAACATGAGAGAGAAAGCGTCTTTTGTTTTCACTTTATATTGAAACCTGTGTCAACAGGTGTAAAGTGTATTAACACTAGCTTTACACCTGTAAAATATCAGCAACTATCTGTGATAGAAGTGGCTGGCGTAATGACAGCTTGGCTTGCTTGAATCTCTGCCTTGTATTTGGCTAGAACTAGTTCTTTGATCTCGAACGGGTAGAGGGGCCCATGCAGGTTATTTTTTTTCACGATATACACCTTATAATTATAATTGATGTCCATCGCAATCCCTGCTTCCTAAAGTTAGAGCCTAGTGCACCACTGGAGTTCAATGGACTCCGAGAAATTTAAAAATGCATACTGCTAGTTTTGCCGCTGTTAATTTAACGTATACCATTGTCTGGTCTCGCAAATAAATAATAAGAGATACTTTATACATTTCAATATATACAGAAATACTTTATATATAAATATAATATAAGAGTCGCCAGAGGGACTTTGAAGGCTTTTCTAAAAATGTGCTTATTATACATGTACGGCCTACTTTGGGTTTAGAAGTTTGTGAGAAGTCATTGAATATCGTATTCGGTTTTGATTCTCTGGTGAACTGACTAGTCCTGGTGCAGGTGCCAATGGCCAGATTAGAAGAATTCTGGGCTCTTGTCAAAGTCGTATTCGTTTTTTATTTTTCGGTGTATTGAATAGTCCACATAGTGTTCTTTGTTAAAGGGAAGTCTCAAAACTTCTGGGTTGGACCGCATATGGTACTTCTAAGAGCCTCTCGAGAGAACAAGCCTTATCTAGATTTTTTTTGGTCCGTCCTGTCACGCCCAGGGCATGCACAAACACGTGTGGGCCTCACCCCGCATCACTTTTGTAATGGTCCCTCTTCCTTATCACAAGTCTGCTACTCATAACATTATGTGGTGTCATGGAGTAATGTACTCTTACATGAGAGAGAAAGCGTCTTTTGTTTTATTTTTATATTGAAACCTGTGTCAACAGGTGTAAAGTGTATTAACACTAGCTTTACACCTGTAAAATATTAACAACTATCTGTGATAGAAGTGGCTGGCGTAATGACAGCTTGGCTTGCTTGAATCTCTGCCTTGTATTTGGCTAGAACTAGTTCTTTGATCTCGAACGGGTAAAGGGGCCCATGCAGGTTATTTTTTTTCACGATATATACCTTATAATTATAATCGATGTCCATCGCAATCCCTGCTTCCTAAAGTTAGAGCCTGGTGCACCACTGGAGTCCACTGGACTCCGAGAAATTTAAAAATGCATACTGCTAGTTTTGCCGCTGTTAATTTATCATATACCATTGTCTGGTCTCGCAAATAAATAATAAGAGATACACTATATATTTCAATATATACAGAAATACTTTATATATTAATATAATATAAGAGTCTCCAGATTGACTTTGAAGGCTGTTCCAAAACTGTGCTTATTATACATGTACGACCTACTTTGGGTTTAGAAGTTTGTGAGAAGTCATTGAATATCTTATTCGGTTTTGATTCTCTGGTTACTGACAAGTCCTGGTGCAGGTGCCAATGGCCAGATTAGAAGAGTTCTGGGCTCTTGTCAAAGTCGTATTCGTTTTTTTTTTTTCGGTGTATTGAATAGTCCACATGGTGTTCTTTGTTGAAGGGAAGTCTCAAAACTTCTGGGTTGGACCGCATATGGTACTTCTAAGAGCCTCTCGAGAGAACAAGCCTTATCTAGATTTTTTTGGTCCGTCCTGTCACGCCCAGGGCATGAACAAACACGTGTGGGCACCAATCCCATCACTTTTGTAATGGTCCTTCTTCCTTATCACAAGTCTGCTTCTCATAACATTATGTGGTGTCATGGAGTAATGTACTCTAACATGAGAGAAAGCGTCTTTTGTTTTCATTTTATATTCAAACCTGTGTCAACAGGTGTAAAGTGTATTAACACTAGCTTTACACCTGTAAATTATCAGCAACTATCTGTGATAGAAGTGGCTGGCGTAATGACAGCTTGGCTTGCTTGAATCTCTGCCTTGTATTTGGCTAGAACTAGTTCTTTGATCTCGAACGGGTAAAGGGGCCCATGCAGGTTATTTTTTTTCACGATATACACCTTATAATTATAATTGATGTCCATCGCAATCCCTGCTTCCTAAAGTTAGAGCCTAGTGCACCACTGGAGTCCACTGGACTCCGAGAAATTTAAAAATGCATACTGCTAGTTTTGCCGCTGTTAATTTATCATATACCATTGTCTGGTCTCGCAAATAAATAATAAGAGATACATTATATATTTCAATATATACAGAAATACTTTATATATTAATATAATATAAGAGTCTCCAGAGGGACTTTGAAGGCTGTTCCAAAACTGTGCTTATTATACATGTACGACCTACTTTGGGTTTAGAAGTTTGTGAGAAGTCATTGAATATCTTATTCGGTTTTGATTCTCTGGTTACTGACAAGTCCTGGTGCAGGTGCCAATGGCCAGATTAGAAGAGTTCTGGGCTCTTGTCAAAGTCGTATTCGTTTTTTTTTTTTCGGTGTATTGAATAGTCCACATGGTGTTCTTTGTTGAAGGGAAGTCTCAAAACTTCTGGGTTGGACCGCATATGGTACTTCTAAGAGCCTCTCGAGAGAACAAGCCTTATCTAGATTTTTTTGGTCCGTCCTGTCACGCCCAGGGCATGAACAAACACGTGTGGGCACCAATCCCATCACTTTTGTAATGGTCCTTCTTCCTTATCACAAGTCTGCTTCTCATAACATTATGTGGTGTCATGGAGTAATGTACTCTAACATGAGAGAAAGCGTCTTTTGTTTTCATTTTATATTCAAACCTGTGTCAACAGGTGTAAAGTGTATTAACACTAGCTTTACACCTGTAAATTATCAGCAACTATCTGTGATAGAAGTGGCTGGCGTAATGACAGCTTGGCTTGCTTGAATCTCTGCCTTGTATTTGGCTAGAACTAGTTCTTTGATCTCGAACGGGTAAAGGGGCCCATGCAGGTTATTTTTTTTCACGATATACACCTTATAATTATAATTGATGTCCATCGCAATCCCTGCTTCCTAAAGTTAGAGCCTAGTGCACCACTGGAGTCCACTGGACTCCGAGAAATTTAAAAATGCATACTGCTAGTTTTGCCGCTGTTAATTTATCATATACCATTGTCTGGTCTCGCAAATAAATAATAAGAGATACATTATATATTTCAATATATACAGAAATACTTTATATATTAATATAATATAAGAGTCTCCAGAGGGACTTTGAAGGCTGTTCCAAAAATGTGCTTATTATACATGTACGACCTACTTTGGGTTTAGAAGTTTGTGAGAAGTCATTGAATATCTTATTCGGTTTTGATTCTCTGGTGTACTGACTAGTCCTGGTTCAGGTGCCAATGGCCAGATTAGAAGAATTCTGGGCTCTTGTCAAAGTCGTATTCGTTTTTTATTTTTCGGTGTATTGAATAGTCCACATAGTGTTCTTTGTTGAAGGGAAGTCTCAAAACTTCTGGGTTGGACCGCATATGGTACTTCTAAGAGCCTCTCGAGAGAACAAGCCTTATCTAGAATTTTTTGGTCCGCCCTGTCACGCCCAGGGCATGCACAAACACGTGTGGGCACCAAACCCATCACTTTTGTAATGGTCCTTCTTTCTTATCACAAGTCTGCTACTCATAACATTATGTGGTGTCATGGAGTAATGTACTCTAACATGAGAGAGAAAGCGTCTTTTGTTTTCACTTTATATTGAAACCTGTGTCAACAGGTGTAAAGTGTATTAACACTAGCTTTACACCTGTAAAATATCAGCAACTATCTGTGATAGAAGTGGCTGGCGTAATGACAGCTTGGCTTGCTTAAATCTCTGCCTTGTATTTGGCTAGAACTAGTTCTTTGATCTCGAACGGGTAAAGGGGCCCATGCAGGTTATTTTTTTTCACGATATACACCTTATAATTATAATTGATGTCCATCGCAATCCCTGCTTCCTACAGTTAGAGCCTAGTGCACCACTGGAGTCCACTGGACTCCGAGAAATTTAAAAATGCATACTGCTAGTTTTGCCGCTGTTAATTTATCATATACCATTGTCTGGTCTCGCAAATAAATAATAAGAGATACATTATATATTTCAATATATACAGAAATACTTTATATATTAATATAATATAAGAGTCTCCAGAAGGACTTTGAAGGCTGTTCCAAAACTGTGCTTATTATACATGTACGACCTACTTTGGGTTTAGAAGTTTGTGAGAAGTCATTGAATATCTTATTCGGTTTTGATTCTCTGGTTACTGACAAGTCCTGGTGCAGGTGCCAGTGACCAGATTAGAAGAGTTCTGGGCTCTTGTCAAAGTCGTATTGGTTTTTTTTTTTTTTCGGTGTATTAAATAGTCCACATGGTGTTCTTTGTTGAAGGGAAGTCTCAAAACTTCTGGGTTGGACCGCATATGGTACTTCTAAGAGCCTCTCGAGAGAACAAGCCTTATCTAGATTTTTTTGGTCCGTCCTGTCACGCCCAGGGCATGAACAAACACGTGTGGGCACCAACCCTATCACTTTTGTAATGGTCCTTCTTCCTTATCACAAGTCTGCTTCTCATAACATTATGTGGTGTCATGGAGTAATGTACTCTAACATGAGAGAGAAAGCGTCTTTTGTTTTCATTTTATATTGAAACCTGTGTCAACAGGTGTAAAGTGTATTAACACTAGCTTTACACCTGTAAATTATCAGCAACTATCTGTGATAGAAGTGGCTGGCGTAATGACAGCTTGGCTTGCTTGAATCTCTGCCTTGTATTTGGCTAGAACTAGTTCTTTGATCTCGAACGGGTAAAGGGGCCCATGCAGGTTATTTTTTTTCACGATATACACCTTATAATTATAATTGATGTCCATCGCAATCCCTGCTTCCTAAAGTTAGAGCCTAGTGCACCACTGGAGTCCAATGGACTCCGAGAAATTTAAAAATGCATACTGCTAGTTTTGCCGCTGTTAATTTATCATATACCATTGTCTGGTCTCGCAAATAAATAATAAGAGATACATTATATATTTCAATATATACAGAAATACTTTATATATTAATATAATATAAGAGTCTCCAGAGGGACTTTGAAGGCTGTTCCAAAAATGTGCTTATTATACATGTACGACCTACTTTGGGTTTAGAAGTTTGTGAGAAGTCATTGAATATCTTATTCGGTTTTGATTCTCTGGTGTACTGACTAGTCCTGGTGCAGGTGCCAATGGCCAGATTAGAAGAATTCTGGGCTCTTGTCAAAGTCGTATTCGCTTTTTAATTTTCGGTGTATTGAATAGTCCACATAGTGTTCTTTGTTGAAGGGAAGTCTCAAAACTTCTGGGTTGGACGGCATATGGTACTTCTAAGAGCCTCTCAAGAGAACAAGCCTTATCTAGAATTTTTTGGTCCGCCCTGTCACGCCCAGGGCATGCACAAACACGTGTGGGCACCAACCCCTATCACTTTTGTAAAGGTCCTTCTTCCTTATCACAAGTCTGCTACTCATAACATTATGTGGTGTCATGGAGTAATGTACTCTAACATGAGAGAGAAAGCGTCTTTTGTTTTCACTTTATATTGAAACCTGTGTCAACAGGTGTAAAGTGTATTAACACTAGCTTTACACCTGTAAAATATCAGCAACTATCTGTGATAGAAGTGGCTGGCGTAATGACAGCTTGGCTTGATGAATCTCTGCCTTGTATTTGGCTAGAACTAGTTCTTTGATCTCGAACGGGTAGAGGGGCCCATGCAGGTTATTTTTTTTCACGATATACACCTTATAATTATAATTGATGTCCATCGCAATCCCTGCTTCCTAAAGTTAGAGCCTAGTGCACCACTGGAGTCCACTGGACTCCGAGAAATTAAAAAATGCATACTGCTAGTTTTGCCGCTGTTAATTTATCATATACCATTGTCTGGTCTCGCAAATAAATAATAGGAGATACATTATATATTTCAATATATACAGAAATACTTTATATATTAATATAATATAAGAGTCTCCAGAGGGACTTTGAAGGCTGTTCCAAAACTGTGCTTATTATACATGTATGACCTACTTTGGGTTTAGAAGTTTGTGAGAAGTCATTGAATATCTTATTCGGTTTTGATTCTCTGGTTACTGACAAGTCCTGGTGCAGGTGCCAATGGCCAGATTAGAAGAGTTCTGGGCTCTTGTCAAAGTTGTATTCGTTTTTTTTTTCGGTGTATTGAATAGTCCACATAGTGTTCTTTGTTGAAGGGAAGTCTCAAAACTTCTGGGTTGGACCGCATATGGTACTTCTAAGAGCCTCTCGAGAGAACAAGCCTTATCTAGATTTTTTTGGTCCGTCCTGTCACGCCCAGGGCATGAACAAACACGTGTGGGCACCAACCCCATCACTTTTGTAATGGTCCTTCTTCCTTATCACAAGTCTGCTTCTCATAACATTATGTGGTGTCATGGAGTAATGTACTCTAACATGAGAGAGAAAGCGTCTTTTGTTTTCATTTTATATTGAAACCTGTGTCAACAGGTGTAAAGTGTATTAACACTAGCTTTACACCTGTAAATTATCAGCAACTATCTGTGATAGAAGTGGCTGGCGTAATGACAGCTTGGCTTGCTTGAATCTCTGCCTTGTATTTGGCTAGAACTAGTTCTTTGATCTCGAACGGGTAAAGGGGCCCATGCAGGTTATTTTTTTTCACGATATACACCTTATAATTATAATTGGTGTCCATCGCAATCCCTGCTTCCTAAAGTTAGAGCCTAGTGCACCACTGGAGTCCAATGGACTCCGAGAAATTTAAAAATGCATACTGCTAGTTTTGCCGCTGTTAATTTATCATATACCATTGTCTGGTCTCGCAAATAAATAATAAGAGATACTTTATACATTTCAATATATACAGAAATACTTTATATATAAATATAATATAAGAGTCGCCAGAGGGACTTTGAAGGCTGTTCCAAAAATGTGCTTATTATACATGTACGACCTACTTTGGGTTTAGAAGTTTGTGAGAAGTCATTGAATATCGTATTCGGTTTTGATTCTCTGGTGAACTGACTAGTCCTGGTGCAGGTGCCAATGGCCAGATTAGAAGAATTCTGGGCTCTTGTCAAAGTCGTATTCGTTTTTTATTTTTCGGTGTATTGAATAGTCCACATAGTGTTCTTTGTTAAAGGGAAGTCTCAAAACTTCTGGGTTGGACCGCATATGGTACTTCTAAGAGCCTCTCGAGAGAACAAGCCTTATCTAGAATTTTTTGGTCCGCCCTGTCACGCCCAGGGCATGCACAAACACGTGTGGGCACCAACCCCTATCACTTTTGTAAAGGTCCTTCTTCCTTATCACAAGTCTGCTACTCATAACATTATGTGGTGTCATGGAGTAATGTACTCTAACATGAGAGAGAAAGCGTCTTTTGTTTTCACTTTATATTGAAACCTGTGTCAACAGGTGTAAAGTGTATTAACACTAGCTTTACACCTGTAAAATATGAGCAACTATCTGTGATAGAAGTGGCTGGCGTAATGACAGCTTGGCTTGCTTGAATCTCTGCCTTGTATTTGGCTAGAACTAGTTCTTTGATCTCGAACGGGTAGAGGGGCCCATGCAGGTTATTTTTTTTCACGATATACACCTTATAATTATAATTGATGTCCATCGCAATCCCTGCTTCCTAAAGTTAGAGCCTAGTGCACCACTGGAGTTCAATGGACTCCGAGAAATTTAAAAATGCATACTGTTAGTTTTGCCGCTGTTAATTTAACGTATACCATTGTCTGGTCTCGCAAATAAATAATAAGAGATACTTTATACATTTCAATATATACAGAAATACTTTATATATAAATATAATATAAGAGTCGCCAGAGGGACTTTGAAGGCTTTTCTAAAAATGTGCTTATTATACATGTACGACCTACTTTGGGTTTAGAAGTTTGTGAGAAGTCATTGAATATCGTATTCGGTTTTGATTCTCTGGTGAACTGACTAGTCCTGGTGCAGGTGCCAATGGCCAGATTAGAAGAATTCTGGGCTCTTGTCAAAGTCGTATTCGTTTTTTATTTTTCGGTGTATTGAATAGTCCACATAGTGTTCTTTGTTAAAGGGAAGTCTCAAAACTTCTGGGTTGGACCGCATATGGTACTTCTAAGAGCCTCTCGAGAGAACAAGCCTTATCTAGATTTTTTTTGGTCCGTCCTGTCACGCCCAGGGCATGCACAAACACGTGTGGGCCTCACCCCGCATCACTTTTGTAATGGTCCCTCTTCCTTATCACAAGTCTGCTACTCATAACATTATGTGGTGTCATGGAGTAATGTACTCTTACATGAGAGAGAAAGCGTCTTTTGTTTTATTTTTATATTGAAACCTGTGTCAACAGGTGTAAAGTGTATTAACACTAGCTTTACACCTGTAAAATATTAACAACTATCTGTGATAGAAGTGGCTGGCGTAATGACAGCTTGGCTTGCTTGAATCTCTGCCTTGTATTTGGCTAGAACTAGTTCTTTGATCTCGAACGGGTAAAGGGGCCCATGCAGGTTATTTTTTTTCACGATATATACCTTATAATTATAATCGATGTCCATCGCAATCCCTGCTTCCTAAAGTTAGAGCCTGGTGCACCACTGGAGTCCACTGGACTCCGAGAAATTTAAAAATGCATACTGCTAGTTTTGCCGCTGTTAATTTATCATATACCATTGTCTGGTCTCGCAAATAAATAATAAGAGATACACTATATATTTCAATATATACAGAAATACTTTATATATTAATATAATATAAGAGTCTCCAGATTGACTTTGAAGGCTGTTCCAAAACTGTGCTTATTATACATGTACGACCTACTTTGGGTTTAGAAGTTTGTGAGAAGTCATTGAATATCTTATTCGGTTTTGATTCTCTGGTTACTGACAAGTCCTGGTGCAGGTGCCAATGGCCAGATTAGAAGAGTTCTGGGCTCTTGTCAAAGTCGTATTCGTTTTTTTTTTTTCGGTGTATTGAATAGTCCACATGGTGTTCTTTGTTGAAGGGAAGTCTCAAAACTTCTGGGTTGGACCGCATATGGTACTTCTAAGAGCCTCTCGAGAGAACAAGCCTTATCTAGATTTTTTTGGTCCGTCCTGTCACGCCCAGGGCATGAACAAACACGTGTGGGCACCAATCCCATCACTTTTGTAATGGTCCTTCTTCCTTATCACAAGTCTGCTTCTCATAACATTATGTGGTGTCATGGAGTAATGTACTCTAACATGAGAGAAAGCGTCTTTTGTTTTCATTTTATATTCAAACCTGTGTCAACAGGTGTAAAGTGTATTAACACTAGCTTTAAACTGTAAATTATCAGCAACTATCTGTGATAGAAGTGGCTGGCGTAATGACAGCTTGGCTTGCTTGAATCTCTGCCTTGTATTTGGCTAGAACTAGTTCTTTGATCTCGAACGGGTAAAGGGGCCCATGCAGGTTATTTTTTTTCACGATATACACCTTATAATTATAATTGATGTCCATCGCAATCCCTGCTTTCTAAAGTTAGAGCCTAGTGCACCACTGGAGTCCAATGGACTCCGAGAAATTTAAAAATGCATACTGCTAGTTTTGCCGCTGTTAATTTATCATATACCATTGTCTGGTCTCGCAAATAAATAATAAGAGATACATTATATATTTCAATATATACAGAAATACTTTATATATTAATATAATATAAGAGTCTCCAGAGGGACTTTGAAGGCTGTTCCAAAAATGTGCTTATTATACATGTACGACCTACTTTGGGTTTAGAAGTTTGTGAGAAGTCATTGAATATCTTATTCGGTTTTGATTCTCTGGTGTACTGACTAGTCCTGGTGCAGGTGCCAATGGCCAGATTAGAAGAATTCTGGGCTCTTGTCAAAGTCGTATTCGTTTTTTATTTTTCGGTGTATTGAATAGTCCACATAGTGTTCTTTGTTGAAGGGAAGTCTCAAAACTTCTGGGTTGGACCGCATATGGTACTTCTAAGAGCCTCTCGAGAGAACAAGCCTTATCTAGAATTTTTTGGTCCGCCCTGTCACGCCCAGGGCATGCACAAACACGTGTGGGCACCAACCCCATCACTTTTGTAATGGTCCTTCTTCCTTATCACAAGTCTGCTACTCATAACATTATGTGGTGTCATGGAGTAATGTACTCTAACATGAGAGAGAAAGCGTCTTTTGTTTTCACTTTATATTGAAACCTGTGTCAACAGGTGTAAAGTGTATTAACACTAGCTTTACACCTGTAAAATATCAGCAACTATCTGTGATAGAAGTGGCTGGCGTAATGACAGCTTGGCTTGCTTAAATCTCTGCCTTGTATTTGGCTAGAACTAGTTCTTTGATCTCGAACGGGTAAAGGGGCCCATGCAGGTTATTTTTTTTCACGATATACACCTTATAATTATAATTGATGTCCATCGCAATCCCTGCTTCCTACAGTTAGAGCCTAGTGCACCACTGGAGTCCACTGGACTCCGAGAAATTTAAAAATGCATACTGCTAGTTTTGCCGCTGTTAATTTATCATATACCATTGTCTGGTCTCGCAAATAAATAATAAGAGATACATTATATATTTCAATATATACAGAAATACTTTATATATTAATATAATATAAGAGTCTCCAGAAGGACTTTGAAGGCTGTTCCAAAACTGTGCTTATTATACATGTACGACCTACTTTGGGTTTAGAAGTTTGTGAGAAGTCATTGAATATCTTATTCGGTTTTGATTCTCTGGTTACTGACAAGTCCTGGTGCAGGTGCCAATGGCCAGATTAGAAGAGTTCTGGGCTCTTGTCAAAGTCGTATTCGTTTTTTTTTTTCGGTGTATTAAATAGTCCACATGGTGTTCTTTGTTGAAGGGAAGTCTCAAAACTTCTGGGTTGGACCGCATATGGTACTTCTAAGAGCCTCTCGAGAGAACAAGCCTTATCTAGATTTTTTTGGTCCGTCCTGTCACGCCCAGGGCATGAACAAACACGTGTGGGCACCAAACCCATCACTTTTGTAATGGTCCTTCTTCCTTATCACAAATCTGCTTCTCATAACATTATGTGGTGTCATGGAGTAATGTACTCTAACATGAGAGAGAAAGCGTCTTTTGTTTTCATTTTATATTGAAACCTGTGTCAACAGGTGTAAAGTGTATTAACACTAGCTTTACACCTGTAAATTATCAGCAACTATCTGTGATAGAAGTGGCTGGCGTAATGACAGCTTGGCTTGTTTGAATCTCTGCATTGTATTTGGCTAGAACTAGTTCTTTGATCTCGAACGGGTAAAGGGGCCCATGCAGGTTATTTTTTTTTCACGATATACACCTTATAATTATAATTGATGTCCATCGCAATCCCTGCTTCCTAAAGTTAGAGCCTAGTGCACCACTGGAGTCCAATGGACTCCGAGAAATTTAAAAATGCATACTGCTAGTTTTGCCGCTGTTAATTTATCATATACCATTGTCTGGTCTCGCAAATAAATAATAAGAGATACTTTATACATTTCAATATATACAGAAATACTTTATATATAAATATAATATAAGAGTCGCCAGAGGGACTTTGAAGGCTTTTCTAAAAATGTGCTTATTATACATGTACGACCTACTTTGGGTTTAGAAGTTTGTGAGAAGTCATTGAATATCGTATTCGGTTTTGATTCTCTGGTGAACTGACTAGTCCTGGTGCAGGTGCCAATGGCCAGATTAGAAGAATTCTGGGCTCTTGTCAAAGTCGTATTCGTTTTTTATTTTTCGGTGTATTGAATAGTCCACATAGTGTTCTTTGTTAAAGGGAAGTCTCAAAACTTCTGGGTTGGACCGCATATGGTACTTCTAAGAGCCTCTCGAGAGAACAAGCCTTATCTAGATTTTTTTTGGTCCGTCCTGTCACGCCCAGGGCATGCACAAACACGTGTGGGCCTCACCCCGCATCACTTTTGTAATGGTCACTCTTCCTTATCACAAGTCTGCTACTCATAACATTATGTGGTGTCATGGAGTAATGTACTCTTACATGAGAGAGAAAGCGTCTTTTGTTTTATTTTTATATTGAAACCTGTGTCAACAGGTGTAAAGTGTATTAACACTAGCTTTACACCTGTAAAATATTAACAACTATCTGTGATAGAAGTGGCTGGCGTAATGACAGCTTGGCTTGCTTGAATCTCTGCCTTGTATTTGGCTAGAACTAGTTCTTTGATCTCGAACGGGTAAAGGGGCCCATGCAGGTTATTTTTTTTCACGATATATACCTTATAATTATAATCGATGTCCATCGCAATCCCTGCTTCCTAAAGTTAGAGCCTAGTGCACCACTGGAGTCCACTGGACTCCGAGAAATTTAAAAATGCATACTGCTAGTTTTGCCGCTGTTAATTTATCATATACCATTGTCTGGTCTCGCAAATAAATAATAAGAGATACATTATATATTTCAATATATACAGAAATACTTTATATATTAATATAATATAAGAGTCTCCAGATTGACTTTGAAGGCTGTTCCAAAACTGTGCTTATTATACATGTACGACCTACTTTGGGTTTAGAAGTTTGTGAGAAGTCATTGAATATCTTATTCGGTTTTGATTCTCTGGTTACTGACAAGTCCTGGTGCAGGTGCCAATGGCCAGATTAGAAGAGTTCTGGGCTCTTGTCAAAGTCGTATTCGTTTTTTTTTTTCGGTGTATTGAATAGTCCACATGGTGTTCTTTGTTGAAGGGAAGTCTCAAAACTTCTGGGTTGGACCGCATATGGTACTTCTAAGAGCCTCTCGAGAGAACAAGCCTTATCTAGATTTTTTTGGTCCGTCCTGTCACGCCCAGGGCATGAACAAACACGTGTGGGCACCAATCCCATCACTTTTGTAATGGTCCTTCTTCCTTATCACAAGTCTGCTTCTCATAACATTATGTGGTGTCATGGAGTAATGTACTCTAACATGAGAGAAAGCGTCTTTTGTTTTCATTTTATATTCAAACCTGTGTCAACAGGTGTAAAGTGTATTAACACTAGCTTTACACCTGTAAATTATCAGCAACTATCTGTGATAGAAGTGGCTGGCGTAATGACAGCTTGGCTTGCTTGAATCTCTGCCTTGTATTTGGCTAGAACTAGTTCTTTGATCTCGAACGGGTAAAGGGGCCCATGCAGGTTATTTTTTTTCACGATATACACCTTATAATTATAATTGATGTCCATCGCAATCCCTGCTTCCTAAAGTTAGAGCCTAGTGCACCACTGGAGTCCAATGGACTCCGAGAAATTTAAAAATGCATACTGCTAGTTTTGCCGCTGTTAATTTATCATATACCATTGTCTGGTCTCGCAAATAAATAATAAGAGATACATTATATATTTCAATATATACAGAAATACTTTATATATTAATATAATATAAGAGTCTCCAGAGGGACTTTGAAGGCTGTTCCAAAAATGTGCTTATTATACATGTACGACCTACTTTGGGTTTAGAAGTTTGTGAGAAGTCATTGAATATCTTATTCGGTTTTGATTCTCTGGTGTACTGACTAGTCCTGGTGCAGGTGCCAATGGCCAGATTAGAAGAATTCTGGGCTCTTGTCAAAGTCGTATTCGTTTTTTATTTTTCGGTGTATTGAATAGTCCACATAGTGTTCTTTGTTGAAGGGAAGTCTCAAAACTTCTGGGTTGGACCGCATATGGTACTTCTAAGAGCCTCTCGAGAGAACAAGCCTTATCTAGAATTTTTTGGTCCGCCCTGTCACGCCCAGGGCATGCACAAACACGTGTGGGCACCAACCCCATCACTTTTGTAATGGTCCTTCTTCCTTATCACAAGTCTGCTACTCATAACATTATGTGGTGTCATGGAGTAATGTACTCTAACATGAGAGAGAAAGCGTCTTTAGTTTTCACTTTATATTGAAACCTGTGTCAACAGGTGTAAAGTGTATTAACACTAGCTTTACACCTGTAAAATATCAGCAACTATCTGTGATAGAAGTGGCTGGCGTAATGACAGCTTGGCTTGCTTAAATCTCTGCCTTGTATTTGGCTAGAACTAGTTCTTTGATCTCGAACGGGTAAAGGGGCCCATGCAGGTTATTTTTTTTCACGATATACACCTTATAATTATAATTGATGTCCATCGCAATCCCTGCTTCCTACAGTTAGAGCCTAGTGCACCACTGGAGTCCACTGGACTCCGAGAAATTTAAAAATGCATACTGCTAGTTTTGCCGCTGTTAATTTATCATATACCATTGTCTGGTCTCGCAAATAAATAATAAGAGATACATTATATATTTCAATATATACAGAAATACTTTATATATTAATATAATATAAGAGTCTCCAGAAGGACTTTGAAGGCTGTTCCAAAACTGTGCTTATTATACATGTACGACCTACTTTGGGTTTAGAAGTTTGTGAGAAGTCATTGAATATCTTATTCGGTTTTGATTCTCTGGTTACTGACAAGTCCTGGTGCAGGTGCCAATGGCCAGATTAGAAGAGTTCTGGGCTCTTGTCAAAGTCGTATTCGTTTTTTTTTTTCGGTGTATTAAATAGTCCACATGGTGTTCTTTGTTGAAGGGAAGTCTCAAAACTTCTGGGTTGGACCGCATATGGTACTTCTAAGAGCCTCTCGAGAGAACAAGCCTTATCTAGATTTTTTTGGTCCGTCCTGTCACGCCCAGGGCATGAACAAACACGTGTGGGCACCAACCCCATCACTTTTGTAATGGTCCTTCTTCCTTATCACAAATCTGCTTCTCATAACATTATGTGGTGTCATGGAGTAATGTACTCTAACATGAGAGAGAAAGCGTCTTTTGTTTTCATTTTATATTGAAACCTGTGTCAACAGGTGTAAAGTGTATTAACACTAGCTTTACACCTGTAAATTATCAGCAACTATCTGTGATAGAAGTGGCTGGCGTAATGACAGCTTGGCTTGTTTGAATCTCTGCCTTGTATTTGGCTAGAACTAGTTCTTTGATCTCGAACGGGTAAAGGGGCCCATGCAGGTTATTTTTTTTCACGATATACACCTTATAATTATAATTGATGTCCATTGCAATCCCTGCTTCCTAAAGTTAGAGCCTAGTGCACCACTGGAGTCCAATGGACTCCGAGAAATTTAAAAATGCATACTGCTAGTTTTGCCGCTGTTAATTTATCATATACCATTGTCTGGTCTCGCAAATAAATAATAAGAGATACATTATATATTTCAATATATACAGAAATACTTTATATATTAATATAATATAAGAGTCTCCAGAGGGACTTTGAAGGCTGTTCCAAAAATGTGCTTATTATACATGTACGACCTACTTTGGGTTTAGAAGTTTGTGAGAAGTCATTGAATATCGTATTCGGTTTTGATTCTCTGGTGAACTGACTAGTCCTGGTGCAGGTGCCAATGGCCAGATTAGAAGAATTCTGGGCTCTTGTCAAAGTCGTATTCGTTTTTTATTTTTCGGTGTATTGAATAGTCCACATAGTGTTCTTTGTTAAAGGGAAGTCTCAAAACTTCTGGGTTGGACCGCATATGGTACTTCTAAGAGCCTCTCGAGAGAACAAGCCTTATCTAGATTTTTTTTTGGTCCGTCCTGTCACGCCCAGGGCATGCACAAACACGTGTGGGCCTCACCCCGCATCACTTTTGTAATGGTCCCTCTTCCTTATCACAAGTCTGCTACTCATAACATCATGTGGTGTCATGGAGTAATGTACTCTTACATGAGAGAGAAAGCGTCTTTTGTTTTATTTTTATATTGAAACCTGTGTCAACAGGTGTAAAGTGTATTAACACTAGCTTTACACCTGTAAAATATTAACAACTATCTGTGATAGAAGTGGCTGGCGTAATGACAGCTTGGCTTGCTTGAATCTCTGCCTTGTATTTGGCTAGAACTAGTTCTTTGATCTCGAACGGGTAAAGGGGCCCATGCAGGTTATTTTTTTTCACGATATATACCTTATAATTATAATCGATGTCCATCGCAATCCCTGCTTCCTAAAGTTAGAGCCTAGTGCACCACTGGTATCCACTGGACTCCGAGAAATTTAAAAATGCATACTGCTAGTTTTGCCGCTGTTAATTTATCATATACCATTGTCTGGTCTCGCAAATAAATAATAAGAGATACATTATATATTTCAATATATACAGAAATACTTTATATATTAATATAATGTAAGAGTCTCCAGAGGGACTTTGAAGGCTGTTCCAAAACTGTGCTTATTATACATGTACGACCTACTTTGGGTTTAGAAGTTTGTGAGAAGTCATTGAATATCTTATTCGGTTTTGATTCTCTGGTTACTGACAAGTCCTGGTGCAGGTGCCAATGGCCAGATTAGAAGAGTTCTGGGCTCTTGTCAAAGTCGTATTCGTTTTTTTTTTCGGTGTATTGAATAGTCCACATGGTGTTCTTTGTTGAAGGGAAGTCTCAAAACTTCTGGGTTGGACCGCATATGGTACTTCTAAGAGCCTCTCGAGAGAACAAGCCTTATCTAGATTTTTTTGGTCCGTCCTGTCACGCCCAGGGCATGAACAAACACGTGTGGGCACCAATCCCATCACTTTTGTAATGGTCCTTCTTCCTTATCACAAGTCTGCTTCTCATAACATTATGTGGTGTCATGGAGTAATGTACTCTAACATGAGAGAAAGCGTCTTTTGTTTTCATTTTATATTCAAACCTGTGTCAACAGGTGTAAAGTGTATTAACACTAGCTTTACACCTGTAAATTATCAGCAACTATCTGTGATAGAAGTGGCTGGCGTAATGACAGCTTGGCTTGCTTGAATCTCTGCCTTGTATTTGGCTAGAACTAGTTCTTTGATCTCGAACGGGTAAAGGGGCCCATGCAGGTTATTTTTTTTCACGATATACACCTTATAATTATAATTGATGTCCATCGCAATCCCTGCTTCCTAAAGTTAGAGCCTAGTGCACCACTGGAGTCCAATGGACTCCGAGAAATTTAAAAATGCATACTGCTAGTTTTGCCGCTGTTAATTTATCATATACCATTGTCTGGTCTCGCAAATAAATAATAAGAGATACATTATATATTTCAATATATACAGAAATACTTTATATATTAATATAATATAAGAGTCTCCAGAGGGACTTTGAAGGCTGTTCCAAAAATGTGCTTATTATACATGTACGACCTACTTTGGGTTTAGAAGTTTGTGAGAAGTCATTGAATATCTTATTCGGTTTTGATTCTCTGGTGTACTGACTAGTCCTGGTGCAGGTGCCAATGGCCAGATTAGAAGAATTCTGGGCTCTTGTCAAAGTCGTATTCGTTTTTTATTTTTCGGTGTATTGAATAGTCCACATAGTGTTCTTTGTTGAAGGGAAGTCTCAAAACTTCTGGGTTGGACCGCATATGGTACTTCTAAGAGCCTCTCGAGAGAACAAGCCTTATCTAGAATTTTTTGGTCCGCCCTGTCACGCCCAGGGCATGCACAAACACGTGTGGGCACCAACCCCATCACTTTTGTAATGGTCCTTCTTCCTTATCACAAGTCTGCTACTCATAACATTATGTGGTGTCATGGAGTAATGTACTCTAACATGAGAGAGAAAGCGTCTTTTGTTTTCACTTTATATTGAAACCTGTGTCAACAGGTGTAAAGTGTATTAACACTAGCTTTACACCTGTAAAATATCAGCAACTATCTGTGATAGAAGTGGCTGGCGTAATGACAGCTTGGCTTGCTTAAATCTCTGCCTTGTATTTGGCTAGAACTAGTTCTTTGATCTCGAACGGGTAAAGGGGCCCATGCAGGTTATTTTTTTTCACGATATACACCTTATAATTATAATTGATGTCCATCGCAATCCCTGCTTCCTACAGTTAGAGCCTAGTGCACCACTGGAGTCCACTGGACTCCGAGAAATTTAAAAATGCATACTGCTAGTTTTGCCGCTGTTAATTTATCATATACCATTGTCTGGTCTCGCAAATAAATAATAAGAGATACACTATATATTTCAATATATACAGAAATACTTTATATATTAATATAATATAAGAGTCTCCAGATTGACTTTGAAGGCTGTTCCAAAACTGTGCTTATTATACATGTACGACCTACTTTGGGTTTAGAAGTTTGTGAGAAGTCATTGAATATCTTATTCGGTTTTGATTCTCTGGTTACTGACAAGTCCTGGTGCAGGTGCCAATGGCCAGATTAGAAGAGTTCTGGGCTCTTGTCAAAGTCGTATTCGTTTTTTTTTTTTCGGTGTATTGAATAGTCCACATGGTGTTCTTTGTTGAAGGGAAGTCTCAAAACTTCTGGGTTGGACCGCATATGGTACTTCTAAGAGCCTCTCGAGAGAACAAGCCTTATCTAGATTTTTTTGGTCCGTCCTGTCACGCCCAGGGCATGAACAAACACGTGTGGGCACCAATCCCATCACTTTTGTAATGGTCCTTCTTCCTTATCACAAGTCTGCTTCTCATAACATTATGTGGTGTCATGGAGTAATGTACTCTAACATGAGAGAAAGCGTCTTTTGTTTTCATTTTATATTCAAACCTGTGTCAACAGGTGTAAAGTGTATTAACACTAGCTTTAAACTGTAAATTATCAGCAACTATCTGTGATAGAAGTGGCTGGCGTAATGACAGCTTGGCTTGCTTGAATCTCTGCCTTGTATTTGGCTAGAACTAGTTCTTTGATCTCGAACGGGTAAAGGGGCCCATGCAGGTTATTTTTTTTCACGATATACACCTTATAATTATAATTGATGTCCATCGCAATCCCTGCTTTCTAAAGTTAGAGCCTAGTGCACCACTGGAGTCCAATGGACTCCGAGAAATTTAAAAATGCATACTGCTAGTTTTGCCGCTGTTAATTTATCATATACCATTGTCTGGTCTCGCAAATAAATAATAAGAGATACATTATATATTTCAATATATACAGAAATACTTTATATATTAATATAATATAAGAGTCTCCAGAGGGACTTTGAAGGCTGTTCCAAAAATGTGCTTATTATACATGTACGACCTACTTTGGGTTTAGAAGTTTGTGAGAAGTCATTGAATATCTTATTCGGTTTTGATTCTCTGGTGTACTGACTAGTCCTGGTGCAGGTGCCAATGGCCAGATTAGAAGAATTCTGGGCTCTTGTCAAAGTCGTATTCGTTTTTTATTTTTCGGTGTATTGAATAGTCCACATAGTGTTCTTTGTTGAAGGGAAGTCTCAAAACTTCTGGGTTGGACCGCATATGGTACTTCTAAGAGCCTCTCGAGAGAACAAGCCTTATCTAGAATTTTTTGGTCCGCCCTGTCACGCCCAGGGCATGCACAAACACGTGTGGGCACCAACCCCATCACTTTTGTAATGGTCCTTCTTCCTTATCACAAGTCTGCTACTCATAACATTATGTGGTGTCATGGAGTAATGTACTCTAACATGAGAGAGAAAGCGTCTTTTGTTTTCACTTTATATTGAAACCTGTGTCAACAGGTGTAAAGTGTATTAACACTAGCTTTACACCTGTAAAATATCAGCAACTATCTGTGATAGAAGTGGCTGGCGTAATGACAGCTTGGCTTGCTTAAATCTCTGCCTTGTATTTGGCTAGAACTAGTTCTTTGATCTCGAACGGGTAAAGGGGCCCATGCAGGTTATTTTTTTTCACGATATACACCTTATAATTATAATTGATGTCCATCGCAATCCCTGCTTCCTACAGTTAGAGCCTAGTGCACCACTGGAGTCCACTGGACTCCGAGAAATTTAAAAATGCATACTGCTAGTTTTGCCGCTGTTAATTTATCATATACCATTGTCTGGTCTCGCAAATAAATAATAAGAGATACATTATATATTTCAATATATACAGAAATACTTTATATATTAATATAATATAAGAGTCTCCAGAAGGACTTTGAAGGCTGTTCCAAAACTGTGCTTATTATACATGTACGACCTACTTTGGGTTTAGAAGTTTGTGAGAAGTCATTGAATATCTTATTCGGTTTTGATTCTCTGGTTACTGACAAGTCCTGGTGCAGGTGCCAATGGCCAGATTAGAAGAGTTCTGGGCTCTTGTCAAAGTCGTATTCGTTTTTTTTTTTCGGTGTATTAAATAGTCCACATGGTGTTCTTTGTTGAAGGGAAGTCTCAAAACTTCTGGGTTGGACCGCATATGGTACTTCTAAGAGCCTCTCGAGAGAACAAGCCTTATCTAGATTTTTTTGGTCCGTCCTGTCACGCCCAGGGCATGAACAAACACGTGTGGGCACCAAACCCATCACTTTTGTAATGGTCCTTCTTCCTTATCACAAATCTGCTTCTCATAACATTATGTGGTGTCATGGAGTAATGTACTCTAACATGAGAGAGAAAGCGTCTTTTGTTTTCATTTTATATTGAAACCTGTGTCAACAGGTGTAAAGTGTATTAACACTAGCTTTACACCTGTAAATTATCAGCAACTATCTGTGATAGAAGTGGCTGGCGTAATGACAGCTTGGCTTGTTTGAATCTCTGCATTGTATTTGGCTAGAACTAGTTCTTTGATCTCGAACGGGTAAAGGGGCCCATGCAGGTTATTTTTTTTTCACGATATACACCTTATAATTATAATTGATGTCCATCGCAATCCCTGCTTCCTAAAGTTAGAGCCTAGTGCACCACTGGAGTCCAATGGACTCCGAGAAATTTAAAAATGCATACTGCTGGTTTTGCCGCTGTTAATTTATCATATACCATTGTCTGGTCTCGCAAATAAATAATAAGAGATACTTTATACATTTCAATATATACAGAAATACTTTATATATAAATATAATATAAGAGTCGCCAGAGGGACTTTGAAGGCTTTTCTAAAAATGTGCTTATTATACATGTACGACCTACTTTGGGTTTAGAAGTTTGTGAGAAGTCATTGAATATCGTATTCGGTTTTGATTCTCTGGTGAACTGACTAGTCCTGGTGCAGGTGCCAATGGCCAGATTAGAAGAATTCTGGGCTCTTGTCAAAGTCGTATTCGTTTTTTATTTTTCGGTGTATTGAATAGTCCACATAGTGTTCTTTGTTAAAGGGAAGTCTCAAAACTTCTGGGTTGGACCGCATATGGTACTTCTAAGAGCCTCTCGAGAGAACAAGCCTTATCTAGATTTTTTTTGGTCCGTCCTGTCACGCCCAGGGCATGCACAAACACGTGTGGGCCTCACCCCGCATCACTTTTGTAATGGTCACTCTTCCTTATCACAAGTCTGCTACTCATAACATTATGTGGTGTCATGGAGTAATGTACTCTTACATGAGAGAGAAAGCGTCTTTTGTTTTATTTTTATATTGAAACCTGTGTCAACAGGTGTAAAGTGTATTAACACTAGCTTTACACCTGTAAAATATTAACAACTATCTGTGATAGAAGTGGCTGGCGTAATGACAGCTTGGCTTGCTTGAATCTCTGCCTTGTATTTGGCTAGAACTAGTTCTTTGATCTCGAACGGGTAAAGGGGCCCATGCAGGTTATTTTTTTTCACGATATATACCTTATAATTATAATCGATGTCCATCGCAATCCCTGCTTCCTAAAGTTAGAGCCTAGTGCACCACTGGAGTCCACTGGACTCCGAGAAATTTAAAAATGCATACTGCTAGTTTTGCCGCTGTTAATTTATCATATACCATTGTCTGGTCTCGCAAATAAATAATAAGAGATACATTATATATTTCAATATATACAGAAATACTTTATATATTAATATAATATAAGAGTCTCCAGATTGACTTTGAAGGCTGTTCCAAAACTGTGCTTATTATACATGTACGACCTACTTTGGGTTTAGAAGTTTGTGAGAAGTCATTGAATATCTTATTCGGTTTTGATTCTCTGGTTACTGACAAGTCCTGGTGCAGGTGCCAATGGCCAGATTAGAAGAGTTCTGGGCTCTTGTCAAAGTCGTATTCGTTTTTTTTTTTCGGTGTATTGAATAGTCCACATGGTGTTCTTTGTTGAAGGGAAGTCTCAAAACTTCTGGGTTGGACCGCATATGGTACTTCTAAGAGCCTCTCGAGAGAACAAGCCTTATCTAGATTTTTTTGGTCCGTCCTGTCACGCCCAGGGCATGAACAAACACGTGTGGGCACCAATCCCATCACTTTTGTAATGGTCCTTCTTCCTTATCACAAGTCTGCTTCTCATAACATTATGTGGTGTCATGGAGTAATGTACTCTAACATGAGAGAAAGCGTCTTTTGTTTTCATTTTATATTCAAACCTGTGTCAACAGGTGTAAAGTGTATTAACACTAGCTTTACACCTGTAAATTATCAGCAACTATCTGTGATAGAAGTGGCTGGCGTAATGACAGCTTGGCTTGCTTGAATCTCTGCCTTGTATTTGGCTAGAACTAGTTCTTTGATCTCGAACGGGTAAAGGGGCCCATGCAGGTTATTTTTTTTCACGATATACACCTTATAATTATAATTGATGTCCATCGCAATCCCTGCTTCCTAAAGTTAGAGCCTAGTGCACCACTGGAGTCCAATGGACTCCGAGAAATTTAAAAATGCATACTGCTAGTTTTGCCGCTGTTAATTTATCATATACCATTGTCTGGTCTCGCAAATAAATAATAAGAGATACATTATATATTTCAATATATACAGAAATACTTTATATATTAATATAATATAAGAGTCTCCAGAGGGACTTTGAAGGCTGTTCCAAAAATGTGCTTATTATACATGTACGACCTACTTTGGGTTTAGAAGTTTGTGAGAAGTCATTGAATATCTTATTCGGTTTTGATTCTCTGGTGTACTGACTAGTCCTGGTGCAGGTGCCAATGGCCAGATTAGAAGAATTCTGGGCTCTTGTCAAAGTCGTATTCGTTTTTTATTTTTCGGTGTATTGAATAGTCCACATAGTGTTCTTTGTTGAAGGGAAGTCTCAAAACTTCTGGGTTGGACCGCATATGGTACTTCTAAGAGCCTCTCGAGAGAACAAGCCTTATCTAGAATTTTTTGGTCCGCCCTGTCACGCCCAGGGCATGCACAAACACGTGTGGGCACCAACCCCATCACTTTTGTAATGGTCCTTCTTCCTTATCACAAGTCTGCTACTCATAACATTATGTGGTGTCATGGAGTAATGTACTCTAACATGAGAGAGAAAGCGTCTTTAGTTTTCACTTTATATTGAAACCTGTGTCAACAGGTGTAAAGTGTATTAACACTAGCTTTACACCTGTAAAATATCAGCAACTATCTGTGATAGAAGTGGCTGGCGTAATGACAGCTTGGCTTGCTTAAATCTCTGCCTTGTATTTGGCTAGAACTAGTTCTTTGATCTCGAACGGGTAAAGGGGCCCATGCAGGTTATTTTTTTTCACGATATACACCTTATAATTATAATTGATGTCCATCGCAATCCCTGCTTCCTACAGTTAGAGCCTAGTGCACCACTGGAGTCCACTGGACTCCGAGAAATTTAAAAATGCATACTGCTAGTTTTGCCGCTGTTAATTTATCATATACCATTGTCTGGTCTCGCAAATAAATAATAAGAGATACATTATATATTTCAATATATACAGAAATACTTTATATATTAATATAATATAAGAGTCTCCAGAAGGACTTTGAAGGCTGTTCCAAAACTGTGCTTATTATACATGTACGACCTACTTTGGGTTTAGAAGTTTGTGAGAAGTCATTGAATATCTTATTCGGTTTTGATTCTCTGGTTACTGACAAGTCCTGGTGCAGGTGCCAATGGCCAGATTAGAAGAGTTCTGGGCTCTTGTCAAAGTCGTATTCGTTTTTTTTTTTCGGTGTATTAAATAGTCCACATGGTGTTCTTTGTTGAAGGGAAGTCTCAAAACTTCTGGGTTGGACCGCATATGGTACTTCTAAGAGCCTCTCGAGAGAACAAGCCTTATCTAGATTTTTTTGGTCCGTCCTGTCACGCCCAGGGCATGAACAAACACGTGTGGGCACCAGCCCCATCACTTTTGTAATGGTCCTTCTTCCTTATCACAAATCTGCTTCTCATAACATTATGTGGTGTCATGGAGTAATGTACTCTAACATGAGAGAGAAAGCGTCTTTTGTTTTCATTTTATATTGAAACCTGTGTCAACAGGTGTAAAGTGTATTAACACTAGCTTTACACCTGTAAATTATCAGCAACTATCTGTGATAGAAGTGGCTGGCGTAATGACAGCTTGGCTTGTTTGAATCTCTGCCTTGTATTTGGCTAGAACTAGTTCTTTGATCTCGAACGGGTAAAGGGGCCCATGCAGGTTATTTTTTTTCACGATATACACCTTATAATTATAATTGATGTCCATTGCAATCCCTGCTTCCTAAAGTTAGAGCCTAGTGCACCACTGGAGTCCAATGGACTCCGAGAAATTTAAAAATGCATACTGCTAGTTTTGCCGCTGTTAATTTATCATATACCATTGTCTGGTCTCGCAAATAAATAATAAGAGATACATTATATATTTCAATATATACAGAAATACTTTATATATTAATATAATATAAGAGTCTCCAGAGGGACTTTGAAGGCTGTTCCAAAAATGTGCTTATTATACATGTACGACCTACTTTGGGTTTAGAAGTTTGTGAGAAGTCATTGAATATCGTATTCGGTTTTGATTCTCTGGTGAACTGACTAGTCCTGGTGCAGGTGCCAATGGCCAGATTAGAAGAATTCTGGGCTCTTGTCAAAGTCGTATTCGTTTTTTATTTTTCGGTGTATTGAATAGTCCACATAGTGTTCTTTGTTAAAGGGAAGTCTCAAAACTTCTGGGTTGGACCGCATATGGTACTTCTAAGAGCCTCTCGAGAGAACAAGCCTTATCTAGATTTTTTTTTGGTCCGTCCTGTCACGCCCAGGGCATGCACAAACACGTGTGGGCCTCACCCCGCATCACTTTTGTAATGGTCCCTCTTCCTTATCACAAGTCTGCTACTCATAACATCATGTGGTGTCATGGAGTAATGTACTCTTACATGAGAGAGAAAGCGTCTTTTGTTTTATTTTTATATTGAAACCTGTGTCAACAGGTGTAAAGTGTATTAACACTAGCTTTACACCTGTAAAATATTAACAACTATCTGTGATAGAAGTGGCTGGCGTAATGACAGCTTGGCTTGCTTGAATCTCTGCCTTGTATTTGGCTAGAACTAGTTCTTTGATCTCGAACGGGTAAAGGGGCCCATGCAGGTTATTTTTTTTCACGATATATACCTTATAATTATAATCGATGTCCATCGCAATCCCTGCTTCCTAAAGTTAGAGCCTAGTGCACCACTGGTATCCACTGGACTCCGAGAAATTTAAAAATGCATACTGCTAGTTTTGCCGCTGTTAATTTATCATATACCATTGTCTGGTCTCGCAAATAAATAATAAGAGATACATTATATATTTCAATATATACAGAAATACTTTATATATTAATATAATGTAAGAGTCTCCAGAGGGACTTTGAAGGCTGTTCCAAAACTGTGCTTATTATACATGTACGACCTACTTTGGGTTTAGAAGTTTGTGAGAAGTCATTGAATATCTTATTCGGTTTTGATTCTCTGGTTACTGACAAGTCCTGGTGCAGGTGCCAATGGCCAGATTAGAAGAGTTCTGGGCTCTTGTCAAAGTCGTATTCGTTTTTTTTTTCGGTGTATTGAATAGTCCACATGGTGTTCTTTGTTGAAGGGAAGTCTCAAAACTTCTGGGTTGGACCGCATATGGTACTTCTAAGAGCCTCTCGAGAGAACAAGCCTTATCTAGATTTTTTTGGTCCGTCCTGTCACGCCCAGGGCATGAACAAACACGTGTGGGCACCAATCCCATCACTTTTGTAATGGTCCTTCTTCCTTATCACAAGTCTGCTTCTCATAACATTATGTGGTGTCATGGAGTAATGTACTCTAACATGAGAGAAAGCGTCTTTTGTTTTCATTTTATATTCAAACCTGTGTCAACAGGTGTAAAGTGTATTAACACTAGCTTTACACCTGTAAATTATCAGCAACTATCTGTGATAGAAGTGGCTGGCGTAATGACAGCTTGGCTTGCTTGAATCTCTGCCTTGTATTTGGCTAGAACTAGTTCTTTGATCTCGAACGGGTAAAGGGGCCCATGCAGGTTATTTTTTTTCACGATATACACCTTATAATTATAATTGATGTCCATCGCAATCCCTGCTTCCTAAAGTTAGAGCCTAGTGCACCACTGGAGTCCAATGGACTCCGAGAAATTTAAAAATGCATACTGCTAGTTTTGCCGCTGTTAATTTATCATATACCATTGTCTGGTCTCGCAAATAAATAATAAGAGATACATTATATATTTCAATATATACAGAAATACTTTATATATTAATATAATATAAGAGTCTCCAGAGGGACTTTGAAGGCTGTTCCAAAAATGTGCTTATTATACATGTACGACCTACTTTGGGTTTAGAAGTTTGTGAGAAGTCATTGAATATCTTATTCGGTTTTGATTCTCTGGTGTACTGACTAGTCCTGGTGCAGGTGCCAATGGCCAGATTAGAAGAATTCTGGGCTCTTGTCAAAGTCGTATTCGTTTTTTATTTTTCGGTGTATTGAATAGTCCACATAGTGTTCTTTGTTGAAGGGAAGTCTCAAAACTTCTGGGTTGGACCGCATATGGTACTTCTAAGAGCCTCTCGAGAGAACAAGCCTTATCTAGAATTTTTTGGTCCGCCCTGTCACGCCCAGGGCATGCACAAACACGTGTGGGCACCAACCCCATCACTTTTGTAATGGTCCTTCTTCCTTATCACAAGTCTGCTACTCATAACATTATGTGGTGTCATGGAGTAATGTACTCTAACATGAGAGAGAAAGCGTCTTTTGTTTTCACTTTATATTGAAACCTGTGTCAACAGGTGTAAAGTGTATTAACACTAGCTTTACACCTGTAAAATATCAGCAACTATCTGTGATAGAAGTGGCTGGCGTAATGACAGCTTGGCTTGCTTAAATCTCTGCCTTGTATTTGGCTAGAACTAGTTCTTTGATCTCGAACGGGTAAAGGGGCCCATGCAGGTTATTTTTTTTCACGATATACACCTTATAATTATAATTGATGTCCATCGCAATCCCTGCTTCCTACAGTTAGAGCCTAGTGCACCACTGGAGTCCACTGGACTCCGAGAAATTTAAAAATGCATACTGCTAGTTTTGCCGCTGTTAATTTATCATATACCATTGTCTGGTCTCGCAAATAAATAATAAGAGATACATTATATATTTCAATATATACAGAAATACTTTATATATTAATATAATATAAGAGTCTCCAGAAGGACTTTGAAGGCTGTTCCAAAACTGTGCTTATTATACATGTACGACCTACTTTGGGTTTAGAAGTTTGTGAGAAGTCATTGAATATCTTATTCGGTTTTGATTCTCTGGTTACTGACAAGTCCTGGTGCAGGTGCCAATGGCCAGATTAGAAGAGTTCTGGGCTCTTGTCAAAGTCGTATTCGTTTTTTTTTTCGGTGTATTAAATAGTCCACATGGTGTTCTTTGTTGAAGGGAAGTCTCAAAACTTCTGGGTTGGACCGCATATGGTACTTCTAAGAGCCTCTCGAGAGAACAAGCCTAATCTAGATTTTTTTGGTCCGTCCTGTCACGCCCAGGGCATGAACAAACACGTGTGGGCACCAACCCCATCACTTTTGTAATGGTCCTTCTTCCTTATCACAAGTCTGCTTCTCATAACATTATGTGGTGTCATGGAGTAATGTACTCTAACATGAGAGAGAAAGCGTCTTTTGTTTTCATTTTATATTGAAACCTGTGTCAACAGGTGTAAAGTGTATTAACACTAGCTTTACACCTGTAAATTATCAGCAACTATCTGTGATAGAAGTGGCTGGCGTAATGACAGCTTGGCTTGCTTGAATCTCTGCCTTGTATTTGGCTAGAACTAGTTCTTTGATCTCGAACGGGTAAAGGGGCCCATGCAGGTTATTTTTTTTCACGATATACACCTTATAATTATAATTGATGTCCATCGCAATCCCTGCTTCCTAAAGTTAGAGCCTAGTGCACCACTGGAGTTCAATGGACTCCGAGAAATTTAAAAATGCATACTGCTAGTTTTGCCGCTGTTAATTTAACGTATACCATTGTCTGGTCTCGCAAATAAATAATAAGAGATACTTTATACATTTCAATATATACAGAAATACTTTATATATAAATATAATATAAGAGTCGCCAGAGGGACTTTGAAGGCTATTCCAAAAATGTGCTTATTATACATGTACGACCTACTTTGGGTTTAGAAGTTTGTGAGAAGTCATTGAATATCGTATTCGGTTTTGATTCTCTGGTGAACTGACTAGTCCTGGTGCAGGTGCCAATGGCCAGATTAGAAGTATTCTGGGCTCTTGTCAAAGTCGTATTCGTTTTTTATTTTTCGGTGTATTGAATAGTCCACATAGTGTTCTTTGTTAAAGGGAAGTCTCAAAACTTCTGGGTTGGACCGCATATGGTACTTCTAAGAGCCTCTCGAGAGAACAAGCCTTATCTAGAATTTTTTGGTCCGCCCTGTCACGCCCAGGGCATGCACAAACACGTGTGGGCACCAACCCCTATCACTTTTGTAAAGGTCCTTCTTCCTTATCACAAGTCTGCTACTCATAACATTATGTGGTGTCATGGAGTAATGTACTCTAACATGAGAGAGAAAGCGTCTTTTGTTTTCACTTTATATTGAAACCTGTGTCAACAGGTGTAAAGTGTATTAACACTAGCTTTACACCTGTAAAATATCAGCAACTATCTGTGATAGAAGTGGCTGGCGTAATGACAGCTTGGCTTGCTTGAATCTCTGCCTTGTATTTGGCTAGAACTAGTTCTTTGATCTCGAACGGGTAGAGGGGCCCATGCAGGTTATTTTTTTTCACGATATACACCTTATAATTATATTTGATGTCCATCGCAATCCCTGCTTCCTAAAGTTAGAGCCTAGTGCACCACTGGAGTTCAATGGACTCCGAGAAATTTAAAAATGCATACTGCTAGTTTTGCCGCTGTTAATTTAACGTATACCATTGTCTGGTCTCGCAAATAAATAATAAGAGATACATTATATATTTCAATATATACAGAAATACTTTATATATTAATATAATATAAGAGTCTCCAGAGGGACTTTGAAGGCTGTTCCAAAAATGTGCTTATTATACATGTACGACCTACTTTGGGTTTAGAAGTTTGTGAGAAGTCATTGAATATCTTATTCGGTTTTGATTCTCTGGTGTACTGACTAGTCCTGGTGCAGGTGCCAATGGCCAGATTAGAAAAATTCTGGGCTCTTGTCAAAGTCGTATTCGTTTTTTATTTTTCGGTGTATTGAATAGTCCACATAGTGTTCTTTGTTGAAGGGAAGTCTCAAAACTTCTGGGTTGGACCGCATATGGTACTTCTAAGAGCCTCTCGAGAGAACAAGCCTTATCTAGAATTTTTTGGTCCGCCCTGTCACGCCCAGGGCATGCACAAACACGTGTGGGCACCAACCCCATCACTTTTGTAATGGTCCTTCTTCCTTATCACAAGTCTGCTACTCATAACATTATGTGGTGTCATGGAGTAATGTACTCTAACATGAGAGAGAAAGCGTCTTTTGTTTTCACTTTATATTGAAACCTGTGTCAACAGGTGTAAAGTGTATTAACACTAGCTTTACACCTGTAAAATATCAGCAACTATCTGTGATAGAAGTGGCTGGCGTAATGACAGCTTGGCTTGCTTAAATCTCTGCCTTGTATTTGGCTAGAACTAGTTCTTTGATCTCGAACGGGTAAAGGGGCCCATGCAGGTTATTTTTTTTCACGATATACACCTTATAATTATAATTGATGTCCATCGCAATCCCTGCTTCCTACAGTTAGAGCCTAGTGCACCACTGGAGTCCACTGGACTCCGAGAAATTTAAAAATGCATACTGCTAGTTTTGCCGCTGTTAATTTATCATATACCATTGTCTGGTCTCGCAAATAAATAATAAGAGATACATTATATATTTCAATATATACAGAAATACTTTATATATTAATATAATATAAGAGTCTCCAGAAGGACTTTGAAGGCTGTTCCAAAACTGTGCTTATTATACATGTACGACCTACTTTGGGTTTAGAAGTTTGTGAGAAGTCATTGAATATCTTATTCGGTTTTGATTCTCTGGTTACTGACAAGTCCTGGTGCAGGTGCCAATGGCCAGATTAGAAGAGTTCTGGGCTCTTGTCAAAGTCGTATTCGTTTTTTTTTTCGGTGTATTAAATAGTCCACATGGTGTTCTTTGTTGAAGGGAAGTCTCAAAACTTCTGGGTTGGACCGCATATGGTACTTCTAAGAGCCTCTCGAGAGAACAAGCCTAATCTAGATTTTTTTGGTCCGTCCTGTCACGCCCAGGGCATGAACAAACACGTGTGGGCACCAACCCCATCACTTTTGTAATGGTCCTTCTTCCTTATCACAAGTCTGCTTCTCATAACATTATGTGGTGTCATGGAGTAATGTACTCTAACATGAGAGAGAAAGCGTCTTTTGTTTTCATTTTATATTGAAACCTGTGTCAACAGGTGTAAAGTGTATTAACACTAGCTTTACACCTGTAAATTATCAGCAACTATCTGTGATAGAAGTGGCTGGCGTAATGACAGCTTGGCTTGCTTGAATCTCTGCCTTGTATTTGGCTAGAACTAGTTCTTTGATCTCGAACGGGTAAAGGGGCCCATGCAGGTTATTTTTTTTCACGATATACACCTTATAATTATAATTGATGTCCATCGCAATCCCTGCTTCCTAAAGTTAGAGCCTAGTGCACCACTGGAGTTCAATGGACTCCGAGAAATTTAAAAATGCATACTGCTAGTTTTGCCGCTGTTAATTTAACGTATACCATTGTCTGGTCTCGCAAATAAATAATAAGAGATACTTTATACATTTCAATATATACAGAAATACTTTATATATAAATATAATATAAGAGTCGCCAGAGGGACTTTGAAGGCTATTCCAAAAATGTGCTTATTATACATGTACGACCTACTTTGGGTTTAGAAGTTTGTGAGAAGTCATTGAATATCGTATTCGGTTTTGATTCTCTGGTGAACTGACTAGTCCTGGTGCAGGTGCCAATGGCCAGATTAGAAGTATTCTGGGCTCTTGTCAAAGTCGTATTCGTTTTTTATTTTTCGGTGTATTGAATAGTCCACATAGTGTTCTTTGTTAAAGGGAAGTCTCAAAACTTCTGGGTTGGACCGCATATGGTACTTCTAAGAGCCTCTCGAGAGAACAAGCCTTATCTAGAATTTTTTGGTCCGCCCTGTCACGCCCAGGGCATGCACAAACACGTGTGGGCACCAACCCCTATCACTTTTGTAAAGGTCCTTCTTCCTTATCACAAGTCTGCTACTCATAACATTATGTGGTGTCATGGAGTAATGTACTCTAACATGAGAGAGAAAGCGTCTTTTGTTTTCACTTTATATTGAAACCTGTGTCAACAGGTGTAAAGTGTATTAACACTAGCTTTACACCTGTAAAATATCAGCAACTATCTGTGATAGAAGTGGCTGGCGTAATGACAGCTTGGCTTGCTTGAATCTCTGCCTTGTATTTGGCTAGAACTAGTTCTTTGATCTCGAACGGGTAGAGGGGCCCATGCAGGTTATTTTTTTTCACGATATACACCTTATAATTATAATTGATGTCCATCGCAATCCCTGCTTCCTAAAGTTAGAGCCTAGTGCACCACTGGAGTTCAATGGACTCCGAGAAATTTAAAAATGCATACTGCTAGTTTTGCCGCTGTTAATTTAACGTATACCATTGTCTGGTCTCGCAAATAAATAATAAGAGATACTTTATACATTTCAATATATACAGAAATACTTTATATATAAATATAATATAAGAGTCGCCAGAGGGACTTTGAAGGCTTTTCCAAAAATGTGCTTATTATACATGTACGACCTACTTTGTGTTTAGAAGTTTGTGAGAAGTCATTGAATATCGTATTCGGTTTTGATTCTCTGGTGAACTGACTAGTCCTGGTGCAGGTGCCAATGGCCAGATTAGAAGAGTTCTGGGCTCTTGTCAAAGTCGTATTCGTTTTTTTTTCGGTGTATTGAATAGTCCACATGGTGTTCTTTGTTGAAGGGAAGTCTCAAACCTTCTGGGTTGGACCGCATATGGTACTTCTAAGAGCCTCTCGAGAGAACAAGCCTTATCTAGATTTTTTTGGTCCGTCCTGTCACGCCCAGGGCATGCACAAACACGTGTGGGCACCAACCCCTATCACTTTTGTAATGGTCCTTCTTCGTTATCACAAGTCTGCTACTCATAACATTATGTGGTGTCATGGAGTAATGTACTCTAACATGAGAGAGAAAGCGTCTTTTGTTTTCACTTTATATTGAAACCTGTGTCAACAGGTGTAAAGTGTATTAACACTAGCTTTACACCTGTAAAATATCAGCAACTATCTGTGATAGAAGTGGCTGGAGTAATGAAATCTTGGCTTGCTTGAATCTCTGCCTTGTATTTGGCTAGAACTAGTTCTTTGATCTCGAACGGGTAAAGGGGCCCATGCAGGTTAATTTTTTTCACGATATACACCTTATAATTATAATTGATGTCCATCGCAATCCCTGCTTCCTAAAGTTAGAGCCTAGTGCACCACTGGAGTCCAATGGACTCCGATAAATTTAAAAATGCATACTGCTAGTTTTGCCGCTGTTAATTTAACATATACCATTGTCTGGTCTTGCAAATAAATAATAAGAGATACTTTATACATTTCAATATATACAGAAATACTTTATATATTAATATAATATAAGAGTCTCCAGAGGGACTTTGAAGGCTGTTCCAAAAATGTGCTAATTATACATGTACGACCTACTTTGTGTTTAGAAGTTTGTGAGAAGTCATTGAATATCTTATTTGGTTTTGATTTATCTGGTGTACTGACTAGTCCTGGTGCAGGTGCCAATGGCCAGATTAGAAGAGTTCTGGGCTCTTGTCAAAGTCGTATTCGTTTTTTATTTTTCGGTGTATTGAATAGTCGACATGGTGTTCTTTGTTGAAGGGAAGTCTCAAAACTTCTGGGTTGGACCGCATATGGTACTTCTAAGAGCCTCTCGAGAGAACAAGCCTTATCTAGATTTTTTTTGGTCCGTCCTGTCACGCCCAGGGCATGCACAAACACGTGTGGGCCTCACCCCGCATCACTTTTGTAATGGTCCCTCTTCCTTATCACAAGTCTGCTACTCATAACATTATGTGGTGTCATGGAGTAATGTACTCTAACATGAGAGAGAAAGCGTCTTTTGTTTTCACTTTATATTGAAACCTGTGTCAACAGGTGTAAAGTGTATTAACACAAGCTTTACTCCTGTAAAATATCAGCAACTATCTGTGATAGAAGTGGCTGGCGTAATGACAGCTTGGCTTGCTTAAATCTCTGCCTTGTATTTGGCTAGAACTAGTTCTTTGATCTCGAACGGGTAAAGGGGCCCATGCAGGTTATTTTTTTTCACGATATACACCTTATAATTATAATTGATGTCCATCGCAATCCCTGCTTCCTAAAGTTAGAGCCTAGTGCACCACTGGAGTCCACTGGACTCCGAGAAATTTAAAAATGCATACTGCTAGTTTTGCCGCTGTTAATTTATCATATACCATTGTCTGGTCTCGCAAATAAATAATAAGAGATACATTATATATTTCAATATATACAGAAATACTTTATATATTAATATAATATAAGAGTCTCCAGAGGGACTTTGAAGGCTGTTCCAAAACTGTGCTTATTATACATGTACGACCTACTTTGGGTTTAGAAGTTTGTGAGAAGTCATTGAATATCTTATTCGGTTTTGATTCTCTGGTTACTGACAAGTCCTGGTGCAGGTGCCAATGGCCAGATTAGAATAGTTCTGGGCTCTTGTCAAAGTCGTATTCGTTTTTTTTTTCGGTGTATTGAATAGTCCACATGGTGTTCTTTGTTGAAGGGAAGTCTCAAAACTTCTGGGTTGGACCGCATATGGTACTTCTAAGAGCCTCTCGAGAGAACAAGCCTTATCTAGATTTTTTTGGTCCGTCCTGTCACGCCCAGGGCATGAACAAACACGTGTGGGCACCAACCCCATCACTTTTGTAATGGTCCTTCTTCCTTATCACAAGTCTGCTTCTCATAACATTATGTGGTGTCATGGAGTAATGTACTCTAACATGAGAGAGAAAGCGTCTTTTGTTTTCACTTTATATTGAAACCTGTGTCAACAGGTGTAAAGTGTATTAACACTAGCTTTACACCTGTAAAATATCAGCAACTATCTGTGATAGAAGTGGCTGGCGTAATGACAGCTTGGCTTGCTTGAATCTCTGCCTTGTATTTGGCTAGAACTAGTTCTTTGATCTCGAACGGGTAGAGGGGCCCATGCAGGTTATTTTTTTTCACGATATACACCTTATAATTATAATTGATGTCCATCGCAATCCCTGCTTCCTAAAGTTAGAGCCTAGTGCACCACTGGAGTCCACTGGACTCCGAGAAATTAAAAAATGCATACTGCTAGTTTTGCCGCTGTTAATTTATCATATACCATTGTCTGGTCTCGCAAATAAATAATAGGAGATACATTATATATTTCAATATATACAGAAATACTTTATATATTAATATAATATAAGAGTCTCCAGAGGGACTTTGAAGGCTGTTCCAAAACTGTGCTTATTATACATGTATGACCTACTTTGGGTTTAGAAGTTTGTGAGAAGTCATTGAATATCTTATTCGGTTTTGATTCTCTGGTTACTGACAAGTCCTGGTGCAGGTGCCAATGGCCAGATTAGAAGAGTTCTGGGCTCTTGTCAAAGTTGTATTCGTTTTTTTTTTCGGTGTATTGAATAGTCCACATAGTGTTCTTTGTTGAAGGGAAGTCTCAAAACTTCTGGGTTGGACCGCATATGGTACTTCTAAGAGCCTCTCGAGAGAACAAGCCTTATCTAGATTTTTTTGGTCCGTCCTGTCACGCCCAGGGCATGAACAAACACGTGTGGGCACCAACCCCATCACTTTTGTAATGGTCCTTCTTCCTTATCACAAGTCTGCTTCTCATAACATTATGTGGTGTCATGGAGTAATGTACTCTAACATGAGAGAGAAAGCGTCTTTTGTTTTCATTTTATATTGAAACCTGTGTCAACAGGTGTAAAGTGTATTAACACTAGCTTTACACCTGTAAATTATCAGCAACTATCTGTGATAGAAGTGGCTGGCGTAATGACAGCTTGGCTTGCTTGAATCTCTGCCTTGTATTTGGCTAGAACTAGTTCTTTGATCTCGAACGGGTAAAGGGGCCCATGCAGGTTATTTTTTTTCACGATATACACCTTATAATTATAATTGATGTCCATCGCAATCCCTGCTTCCTAAAGTTAGAGCCTAGTGCACCACTGGAGTCCAATGGACTCCGAGAAATTTAAAAATGCATACTGCTAGTTTTGCCGCTGTTAATTTATCATATACCATTGTCTGGTCTCGCAAATAAATAATAAGAGATACTTTATACATTTCAATATATACAGAAATACTTTATATATAAATATAATATAAGAGTCGCCAGAGGGACTTTGAAGGCTGTTCCAAAAATGTGCTTATTATACATGTACGACCTACTTTGGGTTTAGAAGTTTGTGAGAAGTCATTGAATATCGTATTCGGTTTTGATTCTCTGGTGAACTGACTAGTCCTGGTGCAGGTGCCAATGGCCAGATTAGAAGAATTCTGGGCTCTTGTCAAAGTCGTATTCGTTTTTTATTTTTCGGTGTATTGAATAGTCCACATAGTGTTCTTTGTTAAAGGGAAGTCTCAAAACTTCTGGGTTGGACCGCATATGGTACTTCTAAGAGCCTCTCGAGAGAACAAGCCTTATCTAGAATTTTTTGGTCCGCCCTGTCACGCCCAGGGCATGCACAAACACGTGTGGGCACCAACCCCTATCACTTTTGTAAAGGTCCTTCTTCCTTATCACAAGTCTGCTACTCATAACATTATGTGGTGTCATGGAGTAATGTACTCTAACATGAGAGAGAAAGCGTCTTTTGTTTTCACTTTATATTGAAACCTGTGTCAACAGGTGTAAAGTGTATTAACACTAGCTTTACACCTGTAAAATATCAGCAACTATCTGTGATAGAAGTGGCTGGCGTAATGACAGCTTGGCTTGCTTGAATCTCTGCCTTGTATTTGGCTAGAACTAGTTCTTTGATCTCGAACGGGTAGAGGGGCCCATGCAGGTTATTTTTTTTCACGATATATACCTTATAATTATAATCGATGTCCATCGCAATCCCTGCTTCCTAAAGTTAGAGCCTAGTGCACCACTGGTATCCACTGGACTCCGAGAAATTTAAAAATGCATACTGCTAGTTTTGCCGCTGTTAATTTATCCTATACCATTGTCTGGTCTCGCAAATAAATAATAAGAGATACATTATATATTTCAATATATACAGAAATACTTTATATATTAATATAATATAAGAGTCTCCAGAGGGACTTTGAAGGCTGTTCCAAAACTGTGCTTATTATACATGTACGACCTACTTTGGGTTTAGAAGTTTGTGAGAAGTCATTGAATATCTTATTCGGTTTTGATTCTCTGGTGAACTGACTAGTCCTGGTGCAGGTGCCAATGGCCAGATTAGAAGAATTCTGGGCTCTTGTCAAAGTCGTATTCGTTTTTTATTTTTCGGTGTATTGAATAGTCCACATAGTGTTCTTTGTTAAAGGGAAGTCTCAAAACTTCTGGGTTGGACCGCATATGGTACTTCTAAGAGCCTCTCGAGAGAACAAGCCTTATCTAGAATTTTTTGGTCCGCCCTGTCACGCCCAGGGCATGCACAAACACGTGTGGGCACCAACCCCTATCACTTTTGTAAAGGTCCTTCTTCCTTATCACAAGTCTGCTACTCATAACATTATGTGGTGTCATGGAGTAATGTACTCTAACATGAGAGAGAAAGCGTCTTTTGTTTTCACTTTATATTGAAACCTGTGTCAACAGGTGTAAAGTGTATTAACACTAGCTTTACACCTGTAAAATATCAGCAACTATCTGTGATAGAAGTGGCTGGCGTAATGACAGCTTGGCTTGCTTGAATCTCTGCCTTGTATTTGGCTAGAACTAGTTCTTTGATCTCGAACGGGTAAAGGGGCCCATGCAGGTTATTTTTTTTCACGATATATACCTTATAATTATAATCGATGTCCATCGCAATCCCTGCTTCCTAAAGTTAGAGCCTAGTGCACCACTGGTATCCACTGGACTCCGAGAAATTTAAAAATGCATACTGCTAGTTTTGCCGCTGTTAATTTATCATATACCATTGTCTGGTCTCGCAAATAAATAATAAGAGATACATTATATATTTCAATATATACAGAAATACTTTATATATTAATATAATATAAGAGTCTCCAGAGGGACTTTGAAGGCTGTTCCAAAACTGTGCTTATTATACATGTACGACCTACTTTGGGTTTAGAAGTTTGTGAGAAGTCATTGAATATCTTATTCGGTTTTGATTCTCTGGTTACTGACAAGTCCTGGTGCAGGTGCCAATGGCCAGATTAGAAGAGTTCTGGGCTCTTGTCAAAGTCGTATTCGTTTTTTTTTTTCGGTGTATTGAATAGTCCACATAGTGTTCTTTGTTAAAGGGAAGTCTCAAAACTTCTGGGTTGGACCGCATATGGTACTTCTAAGAGCCTCTCGAGAGAACAAGCCTTATCTAGAATTTTTTGGTCCGCCCTGTCACGCCCAGGGCATGCACAAACACGTGTGGGCACCAACCCCTATCACTTTTGTAAAGGTCCTTCTTCCTTATCACAAGTCTGCTACTCATAACATTATGTGGTGTCATGGAGTAATGTACTCTAACATGAGAGAGAAAGCGTCTTTTGTTTTCACTTTATATTGAAACCTGTGTCAACAGGTGTAAAGTGTATTAACACTAGCTTTACACCTGTAAAATATCAGCAACTATCTGTGATAGAAGTGGCTGGCGTAATGACAGCTTGGCTTGCTTGAATCTCTGCCTTGTATTTGGCTAGAACTAGTTCTTTGATCTCGAACGGGTAGAGGGGCCCATGCAGTTTATTTTTTTTCACGATATACACCTTATAATTATAATTGATGTCCATCGCAATCCCTGCTTCCTAAAGTTAGAGCCTAGTGCACCACTGGAGTTCAATGGACTCCGAGAAATTTGAAAATGCATACTGCTAGTTTTGCCGCTGTTAATTTAACGTATACCATTGTCTGGTCTCGCAAATAAATAATAAGAGATACTTTATACATTTCAATATATACAGAAATACTTTATATATAAATATAATATAAGAGTCGCCAGAGGGACTTTGAAGGCTTTTCTAAAAATGTGCTTATTATACATGTACGACCTACTTTGGGTTTAGAAGTTTGTGAGAAGTCATTGAATATCGTATTCGGTTTTGATTCTCTGGTGAACTGACTAGTCCTGGTGCAGGTGCCAATGGCCAGATTAGAAGAATTCTGGGCTCTTGTCAAAGTCGTATTCGTTTTTTATTTTTCGGTGTATTGAATAGTCCACATAGTGTTCTTTGTTAAAGGGAAGTCTCAAAACTTCTGGGTTGGACCGCATATGGTACTTCTAAGAGCCTCTCGAGAGAACAAGCCTTATCTAGATTTTTTTTGGTCCGTCCTGTCACACCCAGGGCATGCACAAACACGTGTGGGCCTCACCCCGCATCACTTTTGTAATGGTCCCTCTTCCTTATCACAAGTCTGCTACTCATAACATTATGTGGTGTCATGGAGTAATGTACTCTTACATGAGAGAGAAAGCGTCTTTTGTTTTATTTTTATATTGAAACCTGTGTCAACAGGTGTAAAGTGTATTAACACTAGCTTTACACCTGTAAAATATTAACAACTATCTGTGATAGAATTGGCTGGCGTAATGACAGCTTGGCTTGCTTGAATCTCTGCCTTGTATTTGGCTAGAACTAGTTCTTTGATCTCGAACGGGTAAAGGGGCCCATGCAGGTTATTTTTTTTCACGATATACACCTTATAATTATAATTGATGTCCATCGCAATCCCTGCTTCCTAAAGTTAGAGCCTAGTGCACCACTGGAGTCCACTGGACTCCGAGAAATTTAAAAATGCATACTGCTAGTTTTGCCGCTGTTAATTTATCATATACCATTGTCTGGTCTCGCAAAATAAATAATAAGAGATACATTATATATTTCAATATATACAGAAATACTTTATATATTAATATAATATAAGAGTCTCCAGATTGACTTTGAAGGCTGTTCCAAAACTGTGCTTATTATACATGTACGACCTACTTTGGGTTTAGAAGTTTGTGAGAAGTCATTGAATATCTTATTCGGTTTTGATTCTCTGGTTACTGACAAGTCCTGGTGCAGGTGCCAATGGCCAGATTAGAAGAGTTCTGGGCTCTTGTCAAAGTCGTATTCGTTTTTTTTTTTTCGGTGTATTGAATAGTCCACATGGTGTTCTTTGTTGAAGGGAAGTCTCAAAACTTCTGGGTTGGACCGCATATGGTACTTCTAAGAGCCTCTCGAGAGAACAAGCCTTATCTAGATTTTTTTGGTCCGTCCTGTCACGCCCAGGGCATGAACAAACACGTGTGGGCACCAATCCCATCACTTTTGTAATGGTCCTTCTTCCTTATCACAAGTCTGCTTCTCATAACATTATGTGGTGTCATGGAGTAATGTACTCTAACATGAGAGAAAGCGTCTTTTGTTTTCATTTTATATTCAAACCTGTGTCAACAGGTGTAAAGTGTATTAACACTAGCTTTACACCTGTAAATTATCAGCAACTATCTGTGATAGAATTGGCTGGCGTAATGACAGCTTGGCTTGCTTGAATCTCTGCCTTGTATTTGGCTAGAACTAGTTCTTTGATCTCGAACGGGTAAAGGGGCCCATGCAGGTTATTTTTTTTCACGATATACACCTTATAATTATAATTGATGTCCATCGCAATCCCTGCTTCCTAAAGTTAGAGCCTAGTGCACCACTGGAGTCCAATGGACTCCGAGAAATTTAAAAATGCATACTGCTAGTTTTGCCGCTGTTAATTTATCATATACCATTGTCTGGTCTCGCAAATAAATAATAAGAGATACATTATATATTTCAATATATACAGAAATACTTTATATATTAATATAATATAAGAGTCTCCAGAGGGACTTTGAAGGCTGTTCCAAAAATGTGCTTATTATACATGTACGACCTACTTTGGGTTTAGAAGTTTGTGAGAAGTCATTGAATATCTTATTCGGTTTTAATTCTCTGGTGTACTGACTAGTCCTGGTGCAGGTGCCAATGGCCAGATTAGAAGAATTCTGGGCTCTTGTCAAAGTCGTATTCGTTTTTTATTTTTCGGTGTATTGAATAGTCCACATAGTGTTCTTTGTTGAAGGGAAGTCTCAAAACTTCTGGGTTGGACCGCATATGGTACTTCTAAGAGCCTCTCGAGAGAACAAGCCTTATCTAGAATTTTTTGGTCCGCCCTGTCACGCCCAGGGCATGCACAAACACGTGTGGGCACCAACCCCATCACTTTTGTAATGGTCCTTCTTCCTTATCACAAGTCTGCTACTCATAACATTATGTGGTGTCATGGAGTAATGTACTCTAACATGAGAGAGAAAGCGTCTTTTGTTTTCACTTTATATTGAAACCTGTGTCAACAGGTGTAAAGTGTATTAACACTAGCTTTACACCTGTAAAATATCAGCAACTATCTGTGATAGAAGTGGCTGGCGTAATGACAGCTTGGCTTGCTTAAATCTCTGCCTTGTATTTGGCTAGAACTAGTTCTTTGATCTCGAACGGGTAAAGGGGCCCATGCAGGTTATTTTTTTTCACGATATACACCTTATAATTATAATTGATGTCCATCGCAATCCCTGCTTCCTACAGTTAGAGCCTAGTGCACCACTGGAGTCCACTGGACTCCGAGAAATTTAAAAATGCATACTGCTAGTTTTGCCGCTGTTAATTTATCATATACCATTGTCTGGTCTCGCAAATAAATAATAAGAGATACATTATATATTTCAATATATACAGAAATACTTTATATATTAATATAATATAAGAGTCTCCAGAAGGACTTTGAAGGCTGTTCCAAAACTGTGCTTATTATACATGTACGACCTACTTTGGGTTTAGAAGTTTGTGAGAAGTCATTGAATATCTTATTCGGTTTTGATTCTCTGGTTACTGACAAGTCCTGGTGCAGGTGCCAATGGCCAGATTAGAAGAGTTCTGGGCTCTTGTCAAAGTCGTATTCGTTTTTTTTTTCGGTGTATTAAATAGTCCACATGGTGTTCTTTGTTGAAGGGAAGTCTCAAAACTTCTGGGTTGGACCGCATATGGTACTTCTAAGAGCCTCTCGAGAGAACAAGCCTTATCTAGATTTTTTTGGTCCGTCCTGTCACGCCCAGGGCATGAACAAACACGTGTGGGCACCAACCCCATCACTTTTGTAATGGTCCTTCTTCCTTATCACAAATCTGCTTCTCATAACATTATGTGGTGTCATGGAGTAATGTACTCTAACATGAGAGAGAAAGCGTCTTTTGTTTTCATTTTATATTGAAACCTGCGTCAACAGGTGTAAAGTGTATTAACACTAGCTTTACACCTGTAAATTATCAGCAACTATCTGTGATAGAAGTGGCTGGCGTAATGACAGCTTGGCTTGTTTGAATCTCTGCCTTGTATTTGGCTAGAACTAGTTCTTTGATCTCGAACGGGTAAAGGGGCCCATGCAGGTTATTTTTTTTCACGATATACACCTTATAATTATAATTGATGTCCATCGCAATCCCTGCTTCCTAAAGTTAGAGCCTAGTGCACCACTGGAGTCCAATGGACTCCGAGAAATTTAAAAATGCATACTGCTAGTTTTGCCGCTGTTAATTTATCATATACCATTGTCTGGTCTCGCAAATAAATAATAAGAGATACATTATATATTTCAATATATACAGAAATACTTTATATATTAATATAATATAAGAGTCTCCAGAGGGACTTTGAAGGCTGTTCCAAAAATGTGCTTATTATACATGTACGACCTACTTTGGGTTTAGAAGTTTGTGAGAAGTCATTGAATATCGTATTCGGTTTTGATTCTCTGGTGAACTGACTAGTCCTGGTGCAGGTGCCAATGGCCAGATTAGAAGAATTCTGGGCTCTTGTCAAAGTCGTATTCGTTTTTTATTTTTCGGTGTATTGAATAGTCCACATAGTGTTCTTTGTTAAAGGGAAGTCTCAAAACTTCTGGGTTGGACCGCATATGGTACTTCTAAGAGCCTCTCGAGAGAACAAGCCTTATCTAGAATTTTTTGGTCCGCCCTGTCACGCCCAGGGCATGCACAAACACGTGTGGGCACCAACCCCTATCACTTTTGTAAAGGTCCTTCTTCCTTATCACAAGTCTGCTACTCATAACATTATGTGGTGTCATGGAGTAATGCACTCTAACATGAGAGAGAAAGCGTCTTTTGTTTTCACTTTATATTGAAACCTGTGTCAACAGGTGTAAAGTGTATTAACACTAGCTTTACACCTGTAAAATATCAGCAACTATCTGTGATAGAAGTGGCTGGCGTAATGACAGCTTGGCTTGCTTGAATCTCTGCCTTGTATTTGGCTAGAACTAGTTCTTTGATCTCGAACGGGTAGAGGGGCCCATGCAGGTTATTTTTTTTCACGATATACACCTTATAATTATAATTGATGTCCATCGCAATCCCTGCTTCCTAAAGTTAGAGCCTAGTGCACCACTGGAGTTCAATGGACTCCGAGAAATTTAAAAATGCATACTGCTAGTTTTGCCGCTGTTAATTTAACGTATACCATTGTCTGGTCTCGCAAATAAATAATAAGAGATACTTTATACATTTCAATATATACAGAAATACTTTATATATAAATATAATATAAGAGTCGCCAGAGGGACTTTGAAGGCTTTTCCAAAAATGTGCTTATTATACATGTACGACCTACTTTGGGTTTAGAAGTTTGTGAGAAGTCATTGAATATCGTATTCGGTTTTGATTCTCTGGTGAACTGACTAGTCCTGGTGCAGGTGCCAATGGCCAGATTAGAAGAATTCTGGGCTCTTGTCAAAGTCGTATTCGTTTTTTATTTTTCGGTGTATTGAATAGTCCACATAGTGTTCTTTGTTAAAGGGAAGTCTCAAAACTTCTGGGTTGGACCGCATATGGTACTTCTAAGAGCCTCTCGAGAGAACAAGCCTTATCTAGATTTTTTTTTGGTCCGTCCTGTCACGCCCAGGGCATGCACAAACACGTGTGGGCCTCACCCCGCATCACTTTTGTAATGGTCCCTCTTCCTTATCACAAGTCTGCTACTCATAACATTATGTGGTGTCATGGAGTAATGTACTCTTACATGAGAGAGAAAGCGTCTTTTGTTTTATTTTTATATTGAAACCTGTGTCAACAGGTGTAAAGTGTATTAACACTAGCTTTACACCTGTAAAATATTAACAACTATCTGTGATAGAAGTGGCTGGCGTAATGACAGCTTGGCGTGCTTGAATCTCTGCCTTGTATTTGGCTAGAACTAGTTCTTTGATCTCGAACGGGTAAAGGGGCCCATGCAGGTTATTTTTTTTCACGATATACACCTTATAATTATAATTGATGTCCATCGCAATCCCTGCTTCCTAAAGTTAGAGCCTAGTGCACCACTGGAGTCCAATGGACTCCGATAAATTTAAAAATGCATACTGCTAGTTTTGCCGCTGTTAATTTATCATATACCATTGTCTGGTCTCGCAAATAAATAATAAGAGATACATTATATATTTCAATATATACAGAAATACTTTATATATTAATATAATATAAGAGTCTCCAGAGGGACTTTGAAGGCTGTTCCAAAAATGTGCTTATTATACATGTACGACCTACTTTGGGTTTAGAAGTTTGTGAGAAGTCATTGAATATCTTATTCGGTTTTGATTCTCTGGTGTACTGACTAGTCCTGGTGCAGGTGCCAATGGCCAGATTAGAAGAATTCTGGGCTCTTGTCAAAGTCGTATTCGTTTTTTATTTTTCGGTGTATTGAATAGTCCACATAGTGTTCTTTGTTGAAGGGAAGTCTCAAAACTTCTGGGTTGGACCGCATATGGTACTTCTAAGAGCCTCTCGAGAGAACAAGCCTTATCTAGAATTTTTTGGTCCGCCCTGTCACGCCCAGGGCATGCACAAACACGTGTGGGCACCAACCCCATCACTTTTGTAATGGTCCTTCTTCCTTATCACAAGTCTGCTACTCATAACATTATGTGGTGTCATGGAGTAATGTACTCTAACATGAGAGAGAAAGCGTCTTTTGTTTTCACTTTATATTGAAACCTGTGTCAACAGGTGTAAAGTGTATTAACACTAGCTTTACACCTGTAAAATATCAGCAACTATCTGTGATAGAAGTGGCTGGCGTAATGACAGCTTGGCTTGCTTAAATCTCTGCCTTGTATTTGGCTAGAACTAGTTCTTTGATCTCGAACGGGTAAAGGGGCCCATGCAGGTTATTTTTTTTCACGATATACACCTTATAATTATAATTGATGTCCATCGCAATCCCTGCTTCCTACAGTTAGAGCCTAGTGCACCACTGGAGTCCACTGGACTCCGAGAAATTTAAAAATGCATACTGCTAGTTTTGCCGCTGTTAATTTATCATATACCATTGTCTGGTCTCGCAAATAAATAATAAGAGATACATTATATATTTCAATATATACAGAAATACTTTATATATTAATATAATATAAGAGTCTCCAGAAGGACTTTGAAGGCTGTTCCAAAACTGTGCTTATTATACATGTACGACCTACTTTGGGTTTAGAAGTTTGTGAGAAGTCATTGAATATCTTATTCGGTTTTGATTCTCTGGTTACTGACAAGTCCTGGTGCAGGTGCCAATGGCCAGATTAGAAGAGTTCTGGGCTCTTGTCAAAGTCGTATTCGTTTTTTTTTTCGGTGTATTAAATAGTCCACATGGTGTTCTTTGTTGAAGGGAAGTCTCAAAACTTCTGGGTTGGACCGCATATGGTACTTCTAAGAGCCTCTCGAGAGAACAAGCCTAATCTAGATTTTTTTGGTCCGTCCTGTCACGCCCAGGGCATGAACAAACACGTGTGGGCACCAACCCCATCACTTTTGTAATGGTCCTTCTTCCTTATCACAAGTCTGCTTCTCATAACATTATGTGGTGTCATGGAGTAATGTACTCTAACATGAGAGAGAAAGCGTCTTTTGTTTTCATTTTATATTGAAACCTGTGTCAACAGGTGTAAAGTGTATTAACACTAGCTTTACACCTGTAAATTATCAGCAACTATCTGTGATAGAAGTGGCTGGCGTAATGACAGCTTGGCTTGCTTGAATCTCTGCCTTGTATTTGGCTAGAACTAGTTCTTTGATCTCGAACGGGTAAAGGGGCCCATGCAGGTTATTTTTTTTCACGATATACACCTTATAATTATAATTGATGTCCATCGCAATCCCTGCTTCCTAAAGTTAGAGCCTAGTGCACCACTGGAGTTCAATGGACTCCGAGAAATTTAAAAATGCATACTGCTAGTTTTGCCGCTGTTAATTTAACGTATACCATTGTCTGGTCTCGCAAATAAATAATAAGAGATACTTTATACATTTCAATATATACAGAAATACTTTATATATAAATATAATATAAGAGTCGCCAGAGGGACTTTGAAGGCTATTCCAAAAATGTGCTTATTATACATGTACGACCTACTTTGGGTTTAGAAGTTTGTGAGAAGTCATTGAATATCGTATTCGGTTTTGATTCTCTGGTGAACTGACTAGTCCTGGTGCAGGTGCCAATGGCCAGATTAGAAGTATTCTGGGCTCTTGTCAAAGTCGTATTCGTTTTTTATTTTTCGGTGTATTGAATAGTCCACATAGTGTTCTTTGTTAAAGGGAAGTCTCAAAACTTCTGGGTTGGACCGCATATGGTACTTCTAAGAGCCTCTCGAGAGAACAAGCCTTATCTAGAATTTTTTGGTCCGCCCTGTCACGCCCAGGGCATGCACAAACACGTGTGGGCACCAACCCCATCACTTTTGTAATGGTCCTTCTTCCTTATCACAAGTCTGCTACTCATAACATTATGTGGTGTCATGGAGTAATGTACTCTAACATGAGAGAGAAAGCGTCTTTTGTTTTCACTTTATATTGAAACCTGTGTCAACAGGTGTAAAGTGTATTAACACTAGCTTTACACCTGTAAAATATCAGCAACTATCTGTGATAGAAGTGGCTGGCGTAATGACAGCTTGGCTTGCTTAAATCTCTGCCTTGTATTTGGCTAGAACTAGTTCTTTGATCTCGAACGGGTAAAGGGGCCCATGCAGGTTATTTTTTTTCACGATATACACCTTATAATTATAATTGATGTCCATCGCAATCCCTGCTTCCTACAGTTAGAGCCTAGTGCACCACTGGAGTCCACTGGACTCCGAGAAATTTAAAAATGCATACTGCTAGTTTTGCCGCTGTTAATTTATCATATACCATTGTCTGGTCTCGCAAATAAATAATAAGAGATACATTATATATTTCAATATATACAGAAATACTTTATATATTAATATAATATAAGAGTCTCCAGAAGGACTTTGAAGGCTGTTCCAAAACTGTGCTTATTATACATGTACGACCTACTTTGGGTTTAGAAGTTTGTGAGAAGTCATTGAATATCTTATTCGGTTTTGATTCTCTGGTTACTGACAAGTCCTGGTGCAGGTGCCAATGGCCAGATTAGAAGAGTTCTGGGCTCTTGTCAAAGTCGTATTCGTTTTTTTTTTCGGTGTATTAAATAGTCCACATGGTGTTCTTTGTTGAAGGGAAGTCTCAAAACTTCTGGGTTGGACCGCATATGGTACTTCTAAGAGCCTCTCGAGAGAACAAGCCTTATCTAGATTTTTTTGGTCCGTCCTGTCACGCCCAGGGCATGAACAAACACGTGTGGGCACCAACCCCATCACTTTTGTAATGGTCCTTCTTCCTTATCACAAATCTGCTTCTCATAACATTATGTGGTGTCATGGAGTAATGTACTCTAACATGAGAGAGAAAGCGTCTTTTGTTTTCATTTTATATTGAAACCTGTGTCAACAGGTGTAAAGTGTATTAACACTAGCTTTACACCTGTAAATTATCAGCAACTATCTGTGATAGAAGTGGCTGGCGTAATGACAGCTTGGCTTGTTTGAATCTCTGCCTTGTATTTGGCTAGAACTAGTTCTTTGATCTCGAACGGGTAAAGGGGCCCATGCAGGTTATTTTTTTTCACGATATACACCTTATAATTATAATTGATGTCCATCGCAATCCCTGCTTCCTAAAGTTAGAGCCTAGTGCACCACTGGAGTCCAATGGACTCCGAGAAATTTAAAAATGCATACTGCTAGTTTTGCCGCTGTTAATTTATCATATACCATTGTCTGGTCTCGCAAATAAATAATAAGAGATACATTATATATTTCAATATATACAGAAATACTTTATATATTAATATAATATAAGAGTCTCCAGAGGGACTTTGAAGGCTGTTCCAAAAATGTGCTTATTATACATGTACGACCTACTTTGGGTTTAGAAGTTTGTGAGAAGTCATTGAATATCGTATTCGGTTTTGATTCTCTGGTGAACTGACTAGTCCTGGTGCAGGTGCCAATGGCCAGATTAGAAGAATTCTGGGCTCTTGTCAAAGTCGTATTTGTTTTTTATTTTTCGGTGTATTGAATAGTCCACATAGTGTTCTTTGTTAAAGGGAAGTCTCAAAACTTCTGGGTTGGACCGCATATGGTACTTCTAAGAGCCTCTCGAGAGAACAAGCCTTATCTAGAATTTTTTGGTCCGCCCTGTCACGCCCAGGGCATGCACAAACACGTGTGGGCACCAACCCCTATCACTTTTGTAAAGGTCCTTCTTCCTTATCACAAGTCTGCTACTCATAACATTATGTGGTGTCATGGAGTAATGTACTCTAACATGAGAGAGAAAGCGTCTTTTGTTTTCACTTTATATTGAAACCTGTGTCAACAGGTGTAAAGTGTATTAACACTAGCTTTACACCTGTAAAATATCAGCAACTATCTGTGATAGAAGTGGCTGGCGTAATGACAGCTTGGCTTGCTTGAATCTCTGCCTTGTATTTGGCTAGAACTAGTTCTTTGATCTCGAACGGGTAGAGGGGCCCATGCAGGTTATTTTTTTTCACGATATACACCTTATAATTATAATTGATGTCCATCGCAATCCCTGCTTCCTAAAGTTAGAGCCTAGTGCACCACTGGAGTTCAATGGACTCCGAGAAATTTAAAAATGCATACTGCTAGTTTTGCCGCTGTTAATTTAACGTATACCATTGTCTGGTCTCGCAAATAAATAATAAGAGATACTTTATACATTTCAATATATACAGAAATACTTTATATATAAATATAATATAAGAGTCGCCAGAGGGACTTTGAAGGCTTTTCCAAAAATGTGCTTATTATACATGTACGACCTACTTTGGGTTTAGAAGTTTGTGAGAAGTCATTGAATATCGTATTCGGTTTTGATTCTCTGGTGAACTGACTAGTCCTGGTGCAGGTGCCAATGGCCAGATTAGAAGAATTCTGGGCTCTTGTCAAAGTCGTATTCGTTTTTTATTTTTCGGTGTATTGAATAGTCCACATAGTGTTCTTTGTTAAAGGGAAGTCTCAAAACTTCTGGGTTGGACCGCATATGGTACTTCTAAGAGCCTCTCGAGAGAACAAGCCTTATCTAGATTTTTTTTTGGTCCGTCGTGTCACGCCCAGGGCATGCACAAACACGTGTGGGCCTCACCCCGCATCACTTTTGTAATGGTCCCTCTTCCTTATCACAAGTCTGCTACTCATAACATTATGTGGTGTCATGGAGTAATGTACTCTTACATGAGAGAGAAAGCGTCTTTTGTTTTATTTTTATATTGAAACCTGTGTCAACAGGTGTAAAGTGTATTAACACTAGCTTTACACCTGTAAAATATTAACAACTATCTGTGATAGAAGTGGCTGGCGTAATGACAGCTTGGCTTGCTTGAATCTCTGCCTTGTATTTGGCTAGAACTAGTTCTTTGATCTCGAACGGGTAAAGGGGCCCATGCAGGTTATTTTTTTTCACGATATACACCTTATAATTATAATTGATGTCCATCGCAATCCCTGCTTCCTAAAGTTAGAGCCTAGTGCACCACTGGAGTCCAATGGACTCCGAGAAATTTAAAAATGCATACTGCTAGTTTTGCCGCTGTTAATTTATCATATACCATTGTCTGGTCTCGCAAATAAATAATAAGAGATACATTATATATTTCAATATATACAGAAATACTTTATATATTAATATAATATAAGAGTCTCCAGAAGGACTTTGAAGGCTGTTCCAAAAATGTGCTTATTATACATGTACGACCTACTTTGGGTTTAGAAGTTTGTGAGAAGTCATTGAATATCTTATTCGGTTTTGATTCTCTGGTGTACTGACTAGTCCTGGTGCAGGTGCCAATGGCCAGATTAGAAGAATTCTGGGCTCTTGTCAAAGTCGTATTCGTTTTTTATTTTTCGGTGTATTGAATAGTCCACATAGTGTTCTTTGTTGAAGGGAAGTCTCAAAACTTCTGGGTTGGACCGCATATGGTACTTCTAAGAGCCTCTCGAGAGAACAAGCCTTATCTAGAATTTTTTGGTCCGCCCTGTCACGCCCAGGGCATGCACAAACACGTGTGGGCACCAACCCCATCACTTTTGTAATGGTCCTTCTTCCTTATCACAAGTCTGCTACTCATAACATTATGTGGTGTCATGGAGTAATGTACTCTAACATGAGAGAGAAAGCGTCTTTTGTTTTCACTTTATATTGAAACCTGTGTCAACAGGTGTAAAGTGTATTAACACTAGCTTTACACCTGTAAAATATCAGCAACTATCTGTGATAGAAGTGGCTGGCGTAATGACAGCTTGGCTTGCTTAAATCTCTGCCTTGTATTTGGCTAGAACTAGTTCTTTGATCTCGAACGGGTAAAGGGGCCCATGCAGGTTATTTTTTTTCACGATATACACCTTATAATTATAATTGATGTCCATCGCAATCCCTGCTTCCTACAGTTAGAGCCTAGTGCACCACTGGAGTCCACTGGACTCCGAGAAATTTAAAAATGCATACTGCTAGTTTTGCCGCTGTTAATTTATCATATACCATTGTCTGGTCTCGCAAATAAATAATAAGAGATACATTATATATTTCAATATATACAGAAATACTTTATATATTAATATAATATAAGAGTCTCCAGAGGGACTTTGAAGGCTGTTCCAAAACTGTGCTTATTATACATGTACGACCTACTTTGGGTTTAGAAGTTTGTGAGAAGTCATTGAATATCTTATTCGGTTTTGATTCTCTGGTTACTGACAAGTCCTGGTGCAGGTGCCAATGGCCAGATTAGAAGAGTTCTCGGCTCTTGTCAAAGTCGTATTCGTTTTTTTTTTCGGTGTATTAAATAGTCCACATGGTGTTCTTTGTTGAAGGGAAGTCTCAAAACTTCTGGGTTGGACCGCATATGGTACTTCTAAGAGCCTCTCGAGAGAACAAGCCTAATCTAGATTTTTTTGGTCCGTCCTGTCACGCCCAGGGCATGAACAAACACGTGTGGGCACCAACCCCATCACTTTTGTAATGGTCCTTCTTCCTTATCACAAGTCTGCTTCTCATAACATTATGTGGTGTCATGGAGTAATGTACTCTAACATGAGAGAGAAAGCGTCTTTTGTTTTCATTTTATATTGAAACCTGTGTCAACAGGTGTAAAGTGTATTAACACTAGCTTTACACCTGTAAATTATCAGCAACTATCTGTGATAGAAGTGGCTGGCGTAATGACCGCTTGGCTTGCTTGAATCTCTGCCTTGTATTTGGCTAGAACTAGTTCTTTGATCTCGAACGGGTAAAGGGGCCCATGCAGGTTATTTTTTTTCACGATATACACCTTATAATTATAATTGATGTCCATCGCAATCCCTGCTTCCTAAAGTTAGAGCCTAGTGCACCACTGGAGTTCAATGGACTCCGAGAAATTTAAAAATGCATACTGCTAGTTTTGCCGCTGTTAATTTAACGTATACCATTGTCTGGTCTCGCAAATAAATAATAAGAGATACTTTATACATTTCAATATATACAGAAATACTTTATATATAAATATAATATAAGAGTCGCCAGAGGGACTTTGAAGGCTATTCCAAAAATGTGCTTATTATACATGTACGACCTACTTTGGGTTTAGAAGTTTGTGAGAAGTCATTGAATATCGTATTCGGTTTTGATTCTCTGGTGAACTGACTAGTCCTGGTGCAGGTGCCAATGGCCAGATTAGAAGTATTCTGGGCTCTTGTCAAAGTCGTATTCGTTTTTTATTTTTCGGTGTATTGAATAGTCCACATAGTGTTCTTTGTTAAAGGGAAGTCTCAAAACTTCTGGGTTGGACCGCATATGGTACTTCTAAGAGCCTCTCGAGAGAACAAGCCTTATCTAGAATTTTTTGGTCCGCCCTGTCACGCCCAGGGCATGCACAAACACGTGTGGGCACCAACCCCTATCACTTTTGTAAAGGTCCTTCTTCCTTATCACAAGTCTGCTACTCATAACATTTTGTGGTGTCATGGAGTAATGTACTCTAACATGAGAGAGAAAGCGTCTTTTGTTTTCACTTTATATTGAAACCTGTGTCAACAGGTGTAAAGTGTATTAACACTAGCTTTACACCTGTAAAATATCAGCAACTATCTGTGATAGAAGTGGCTGGCGTAATGACAGCTTGGCTTGCTTGAATCTCTGCCTTGTATTTGGCTAGAACTAGTTCTTTGATCTCGAACGGGTAGAGGGGCCCATGCAGGTTATTTTTTTTCACGATATACACCTTATAATTATAATTGATGTCCATCGCAATCCCTGCTTCCTAAAGTTAGAGCCTAGTGCACCACTGGAGTTCAATGGACTCCGAGAAATTTAAAAATGCATACTGCTAGTTTTGCCGCTGTTAATTTAACGTATACCATTGTCTGGTCTCGCAAATAAATAATTAGAGATACTTTATACATTTCAATATATACAGAAATACTTTATATTTAAATATAATATAAGAGTCGCCAGAGGGACTTTGAAGGCTTTTCCAAAAATGTGCTTATTATACATGTACGACCTACTTTGTGTTTAGAAGTTTGTGAGAAGTCATTGAATATAATATTCGGTTTTGATTCTCTGGTGAACTGACTAGTCCTGGTGCAGGTGCCAATGGCCAGATTAGAAGAGTTCTGGGCTCTTGTCAAAGTCGTATTCGTTTTTTTTTCGGTGTATTGAATAGTCCACATGGTGTTCTTTGTTGAAGGGAAGTCTCAAACCTTCTGGGTTGGACCGCATATGGTACTTCTAAGAGCCTCTCGAGAGAACAAGCCTTATCTAGATTTTTTTGGTCCGTCCTGTCACGCCCAGGGCATGCACAAACACGTGTGGGCACCAACCCCTATCACTTTTGTAATGGTCCTTCTTCGTTATCACAAGTCTGCTACTCATAACATTATGTGGTGTCATGGAGTAATGTACTCTAACATGAGAGAGAAAGCGTCTTTTGTTTTCACTTTATATTGAAACCTGTGTCAACAGGTGTAAAGTGTATTAACACTAGCTTTACACCTGTAAAATATCAGCAACTATCTGTGATAGAAGTGGCTGGAGTAATGAAATCTTGGCTTGCTTGAATCTCTGCCTTGTATTTGGCTAGAACTAGTTCTTTGATCTCGAACGGGTAAAGGGGCCCATGCAGGTTAATTTTTTTCACGATATACACCTTATAATTATAATTGATGTCCATCGCAATCCCTGCTTCCTAAAGTTAGAGCCTAGTGCACCACTGGAGTCCAATGGACTCCGATAAATTTAAAAATGCATACTGCTAGTTTTGCCGCTGTTAATTTAACATATACCATTGTCTGGTCTTGCAAATAAATAATAGGAGATACTTTATACATTTCAATATATACAGAAATACTTTATATATTAATATAATATAAGAGTCTCCACAGGGACTTTGAAGGCTGTTCCAAAAATGTGCTAATTATACATGTACGACCTACTTTGTGTTTAGAAGTTTGTGAGAAGTCATTGAATATCTTATTTGGTTTTGATTTATCTGGTGTACTGACTAGTCCTGGTGCAGGTGCCAATGGCCAGATTAGAAGAGTTCTGGGCTCTTGTCAAAGTCGTATTCGTTTTTTTTTTTCGGTGTATTGAATAGTCGACATGGTGTTCTTTGTTGAAGGGAAGTCTCAAAACTTCTGGGTTGGACCGCATATGGTACTTCTAAGAGCCTCTCGAGAGAACAAGCCTTATCTAGATTTTTTTTGGTCCGTCCTGTCACGCCCAGGGCATGCACAAACACGTGTGGGCCTCACCCCGCATCACTTTTGTAATGGTCCCTCTTCCTTATCACAAGTCTGCTACTCATAACATTATGTGGTGTCATGGAGTAATGTACTCTAACATGAGAGAGAAAGCGTCTTTTGTTTTCACTTTATATTGAAACCTGTGTCAACAGGTGTAAAGTGTATTAACACTAGCTTTACACCTGTAAAATATCAGCAACTATCTGTGATAGAAGTGGCTGGCGTAATGACAGCTTGGCTTGCTTAAATCTCTGCCTTGTATTTGGCTAGAACTAGTTCTTTGATCTCGAACGGGTAAAGGGGCCCATGCAGGTTATTTTTTTTCACGATATACACCTTATAATTATAATTGATGTCCATCGCAATCCCTGCTTCCTAAAGTTAGAGCCTAGTGCACCACTGGAGTCCACTGGACTCCGAGAAATTTAAAAATGCATACTGCTAGTTTTGCCGCTGTTAATTTATCATATACCATTGTCTGGTCTCGCAAATAAATAATAAGAGATACATTATATATTTCAATATATACAGAAATACTTTATATATTAATATAATATAAGAGTCTCTAGAGGGACTTTGAAGGCTGTTCCAAAACTGTGCTTATTATACATGTACGACCTACTTTGGGTTTAGAAGTTTGTGAGAAGTCATTGAATATCTTATTCGGTTTTGATTCTCTGGTTACTGACAAGTCCTGGTGCAGGTGCCAATGGCCAGATTAGAATAGTTCTGGGCTCTTGTCAAAGTCGTATTCGTTTTTTTTTTCGGTGTATTGAATAGTCCACATGGTGTTCTTTGTTGAAGGGAAGTCTCAAAACTTCTGGGTTGGACCGCATATGGTACTTCTAAGAGCCTCTCGAGAGAACAAGCCTTATCTAGATTTTTTTGGTCCGTCCTGTCACGCCCAGGGCATGAACAAACACGTGTGGGCACCAACCCCATCACTTTTGTAATGGTCCTTCTTCCTTATCACAAGTCTGCTTCTCATAACATTATGTGGTGTCATGGAGTAATGTACTCTAACATGAGAGAGAAAGCGTCTTTTGTTTTCATTTTATATTGAAACCTGTGTCAACAGGTGTAAAGTGTATTAACACTAGCTTTACACCTGTAAATTATCAGCAACTATCTGTGATAGAAGTGGCTGGCGTAATGACAGCTTGGCTTGCTTGAATCTCTGCCTTGTATTTGGCTAGAACTAGTTCTTTGATCTCGAACGGGTAAAGGGGCCCATGCAGGTTATTTTTTTTCACGATATACACCTTATAATTATAATTGATGTCCATCGCAATCCCTGCTTCCTAAAGTTAGAGCCTAGTGCACCACTGGAGTTCAATGGACTCCGAGAAATTTAAAAATGCATACTGCTAGTTTTGCCGCTGTTAATTTAACGTATACCATTGTCTGGTCTCGCAAATAAATAATAAGAGATACTTTATACATTTCAATATATACAGAAATACTTTATATATAAATGTAATATAAGAGTCGCCAGAGGGACTTTGAAGGCTTTTCCAAAAATGTGCTTATTATACATGTACGACCTACTTTGGGTTTAGAAGTTTGTGAGAAGTCATTGAATATCGTATTCGGTTTTGATTCTCTGGTGAACTGACTAGTCCTGGTGCAGGTGCCAATGGCCAGATTAGAAGAATTCTGGGCTCTTGTCAAAGTCGTATTCGTTTTTTATTTTTCGGTGTATTGAATAGTCCACATAGTGTTCTTTGTTAAAGGGAAGTCTCAAAACTTCTGGGTTGGACCGCATATGGTACTTCTAAGAGCCTCTCGAGAGAACAAGCCTTATCTAGATTTTTTTTTGGTCCGTCCTGTCACGCCCAGGGCATGCACAAACACGTGTGGGCCTCACCCCGCATCACTTTTGTAATGGTCCCTCTTCCTTATCACAAGTCTGCTACTCATAACATTATGTGGTGTCATGGAGTAATGTACTCTTACATGAGAGAGAAAGCGTCTTTTGTTTTATTTTTATATTGAAACCTGTGTCAACAGGTGTAAAGTGTATTAACACTAGCTTTACACCTGTAAAATATTAACAACTATCTGTGATAGAAGTGGCTGGCGTAATGACAGCTTGGCTTGCTTGAATCTCTGCCTTGTATTTGGCTAGAACTAGTTCTTTGATCTCGAACGGGTAAAGGGGCCCATGCAGGTTATTTTTTTTCACGATATACACCTTATAATTATAATTGATGTCCATCGCAATCCCTGCTTCCTAAAGTTAGAGCCTAGTGCACCACTGGAGTCCAATGGACTCCGAGAAATTTAAAAATGCATACTGCTAGTTTTGCCGCTGTTAATTTATCATATACCATTGTCTGGTCTCGCAAATAAATAATAAGAGATACATTATATATTTCAATATATACAGAAATACTTTATATATTAATATAATATAAGAGTCTCCAGAAGGACTTTGAAGGCTGTTCCAAAAATGTGCTTATTATACATGTACGACCTACTTTGGGTTTAGAAGTTTGTGAGAAGTCATTGAATATCTTATTCGGTTTTGATTCTCTGGTGTACTGACTAGTCCTGGTGCAGGTGCCAATGGCCAGATTAGAAGAATTCTGGGCTCTTGTCAAAGTCGTATTCGTTTTTTATTTTTCGGTGTATTGAATAGTCCACATAGTGTTCTTTGTTGAAGGGAAGTCTCAAAACTTCTGGGTTGGACCGCATATGGTACTTCTAAGAGCCTCTCGAGAAAACAAGCCTTATCTAGAATTTTTTGGTCCGCCCTGTCACGCCCAGGGCATGCACAAACACGTGTGGGCACCAACCCCATCACTTTTGTAATGGTCCTTCTTCCTTATCACAAGTCTGCTACTCATAACATTATGTGGTGTCATGGAGTAATGTACTCTAACATGAGAGAGAAAGCGTCTTTTGTTTTCACTTTATATTGAAACCTGTGTCAACAGGTGTAAAGTGTATTAACACTAGCTTTACACCTGTAAAATATCAGCAACTATCTGTGATAGAAGTGGCTGGCGTAATGACAGCTTGGCTTGCTTAAATCTCTGCCTTGTATTTGGCTAGAACTAGTTCTTTGATCTCGAACGGGTAAAGGGGCCCATGCAGGTTATTTTTTTTCACGATATACACCTTATAATTATAATTGATGTCCATCGCAATCCCTGCTTCCTACAGTTAGAGCCTAGTGCACCACTGGAGTCCACTGGACTCCGAGAAATTTAAAAATGCATACTGCTAGTTTTGCCGCTGTTAATTTATCATATACCATTGTCTGGTCTCGCAAATAAATAATAAGAGATACATTATATATTTCAATATATACAGAAATACTTTATATATTAATATAATATAAGAGTCTCCAGAGGGACTTTGAAGGCTGTTCCAAAACTGTGCTTATTATACATGTACGACCTACTTTGGGTTTAGAAGTTTGTGAGAAGTCATTGAATATCTTATTCGGTTTTGATTCTCTGGTTACTGACAAGTCCTGGTGCAGGTGCCAATGGCCAGATTAGAAGAGTTCTGGGCTCTTGTCAAAGTCGTATTCGTTTTTTTTTTCGGTGTATTAAATAGTCCACATGGTGTTCTTTGTTGAAGGGAAGTCTCAAAACTTCTGGGTTGGACCGCATATGGTACTTCTAAGAGCCTCTCGAGAGAACAAGCCTAATCTAGATTTTTTTGGTCCGTCCTGTCACGCCCAGGGCATGAACAAACACGTGTGGGCACCAACCCCATCACTTTTGTAATGGTCCTTCTTCCTTATCACAAGTCTGCTTCTCATAACATTATGTGGTGTCATGGAGTAATGTACTCTAACATGAGAGAGAAAGCGTCTTTTGTTTTCATTTTATATTGAAACCTGTGTCAACAGGTGTAAAGTGTATTAACACTAGCTTTACACCTGTAAATTATCAGCAACTATCTGTGATAGAAGTGGCTGGCGTAATGACCGCTTGGCTTGCTTGAATCTCTGCCTTGTATTTGGCTAGAACTAGTTCTTTGATCTCGAACGGGTAAAGGGGCCCATGCAGGTTATTTTTTTTCACGATATACACCTTATAATTATAATTGATGTCCATCGCAATCCCTGCTTCCTAAAGTTAGAGCCTAGTGCACCACTGGAGTTCAATGGACTCCGAGAAATTTAAAAATGCATACTGCTAGTTTTGCCGCTGTTAATTTAACGTATACCATTGTCTGGTCTCGCAAATAAATAATAAGAGATACTTTATACATTTCAATATATACAGAAATACTTTATATATAAATATAATATAAGAGTCGCCAGAGGGACTTTGAAGGCTATTCCAAAAATGTGCTTATTATACATGTACGACCTACTTTGGGTTTAGAAGTTTGTGAGAAGTCATTGAATATCGTATTCGGTTTTGATTCTCTGGTGAACTGACTAGTCCTGGTGCAGGTGCCAATGGCCAGATTAGAAGTATTCTGGGCTCTTGTCAAAGTCGTATTCGTTTTTTATTTTTCGGTGTATTGAATAGTCCACATAGTGTTCTTTGTTAAAGGGAAGTCTCAAAACTTCTGGGTTGGACCGCATATGGTACTTCTAAGAGCCTCTCGAGAGAACAAGCCTTATCTAGAATTTTTTGGTCCGCCCTGTCACGCCTAGGGCATGCACAAACACGTGTGGGCACCAACCCCTATCACTTTTGTAAAGGTCCTTCTTCCTTATCACAAGTCTGCTACTCATAACATTATGTGGTGTCATGGAGTAATGTACTCTAACATGAGAGAGAAAGCGTCTTTTGTTTTCACTTTATATTGAAACCTGTGTCAACAGGTGTAAAGTGTATTAACACTAGCTTTACACCTGTAAAATATCAGCAACTATCTGTGATAGAAGTGGCTGGCGTAATGACAGCTTGGCTTGCTTGAATCTCTGCCTTGTATTTGGCTAGAACTAGTTCTTTGATCTCGAACGGGTAGAGGGGCCCATGCAGGTTATTTTTTTTCACGATATACACCTTATAATTATAATTGATGTCCATCGCAATCCCTGCTTCCTAAAGTTAGAGCCTAGTGCACCACTGGAGTTCAATGGACTCCGAGAAATTTAAAAATGCATACTGCTAGTTTTGCCGCTGTTAATTTAACGTATACCATTGTCTGGTCTCGCAAATAAATAATAAGAGATACTTTATACATTTCAATATATACAGAAATACTTTATTATTAAATATAATATAAGAGTCGCCAGAGGGACTTTGAAGGCTTTTCCAAAAATGTGCTTATTATACATGTACGACCTACTTTGTGTTTAGAAGTTTGTGAGAAGTCATTGAATATAATATTCGGTTTTGATTCTCTGGTAAACTGACTAGTCCTGGTGCAGGTGCCAATGGCCAGATTAGAAGAGTTCTGGGCTCTTGTCAAAGTCGTATTCGTTTTTTTTTCGGTGTATTGAATAGTCCACATGGTGTTCTTTGTTGAAGGGAAGTCTCAAACCTTCTGGGTTGGACCGCATATGGTACTTCTAAGAGCCTCTCGAGAGAACAAGCCTTATCTAGATTTTTTTGGTCCGTCCTGTCACGCCCAGGGCATGCACAAACACGTGTGGGCACCAACCCCTATCACTTTTGTAATGGTCCTTCTTCGTTATCACAAGTCTGCTACTCATAACATTATGTGGTGTCATGGAGTAATGTACTCTAACATGAGAGAGAAAGCGTCTTTTGTTTTCACTTTATATTGAAACCTGTGTCAACAGGTGTAAAGTGTATTAACACTAGCTTTACACCTGTAAAATATCAGCAACTATCTGTGATAGAAGTGGCTGGAGTAATGAAATCTTCGCTTGCTTGAATCTCTGCCTTGTATTTGGCTAGAACTAGTTCTTTGATCTCGAACGGGTAAAGGGGCCCATGCAGGTTAATTTTTTTCACGATATACACCTTATAATTATAATTGATGTCCATCGCAATCCCTGCTTCCTAAAGTTAGAGCCTAGTGCACCACTGGAGTCCAATGGACTCCGATAAATTTAAAAATGCATACTGCTAGTTTTGCCGCTGTTAATTTAACATATACCATTGTCTGGTCTTGCAAATAAATAATAAGAGATACTTTATACATTTCAATATATACAGAAATACTTTATATATTAATATAATATAAGAGTCTCCAGAGGGACTTTGAAGGCTGTTCCAAAAATGTGCTAATTATACATGTACGACCTACTTTGTGTTTAGAAGTTTGTGAGAAGTCATTGAATATCTTATTTGGTTTTGATTTATCTGGTGTACTGACTAGTCCTGGTGCAGGTGCCAATGGCCAGATTAGAAGAGTTCTGGGCTCTTGTCAAAGTCGTATTCGTTTTTTATTTTTCGGTGTATTGAATAGTCGACATGGTGTTCTTTGTTGAAGGGAAGTCTCAAAACTTCTGGGTTGGACCGCATATGGTACTTCTAAGAGCCTCTCGAGAGAACAAGCCTTATCTAGATTTTTTTTGGTCCGTCCTGTCACGCCCAGGGCATGCACAAACACGTGTGGGCCTCACCCCGCATCACTTTTGTAATGGTCCCTCTTCCTTATCACAAGTCTGCTACTCATAACATTATGTGGTGTCATGGAGTAATGTACTCTAACATGAGAGAGAAAGCGTCTTTTGTTTTCACTTTATATTGAAACCTGTGTCAACAGGTGTAAAGTGTATTAACACTAGCTTTACACCTGTAAAATATCAGCAACTATCTGTGATAGAAGTGGCTGGCGTAATGACAGCTTGGCTTGCTTAAATCTCTGCCTTGTATTTGGCTAGAACTAGTTCTTTGATCTCGAACGGGTAAAGGGGCCCATGCAGGTTATTTTTTTTCACGATATACACCTTATAATTATAATTGATGTCCATCGCAATCCCTGCTTCCTAAAGTTAGAGCCTAGTGCACCACTGGAGTCCACTGGACTCCGAGAAATTTAAAAATGCATACTGCTAGTTTTGCCGCTGTTAATTTATCATATACCCTTGTCTGGTCTCGCAAATAAATAATAAGAGATACATTATATATTTCAATATATACAGAAATACTTTATATATTAATATAATATAAGAGTCTCCAGAGGGACTTTGAAGGCTGTTCCAAAACTGTGCTTATTATACATGTACGACCTACTTTGGGTTTAGAAGTTTGTGAGAAGTCATTGAATATCTTATTCGGTTTTGATTCTCTGGTTACTGACAAGTCCTGGTGCAGGTGCCAATGGCCAGATTAGAAGAATTCTGGGCTCTTGTCAAAGTCGTATTCGTTTTTTTTTTCGGTGTATTGAATAGTCCACATGGTGTTCTTTGTTGAAGGGAAGTCTCAAAACTTCTGGGTTGGACCGCATATGGTACTTCTAAGAGCCTCTCGAGAGAACAAGCCTTATCTAGATTTTTTTGGTCCGTCCTGTCACGCCCAGGGCATGAACAAACACGTGTGGGCACCAACCCCATCACTTTTGTAATGGTCCTTCTTCCTTATCACAAGTCTGCTTCTCATAACATTATGTGGTGTCATGGAGTAATGTACTCTAACATGAGAGAGAAAGCGTCTTTTGTTTTCATTTTATATTGAAACCTGTGTCAACAGGTGTAAAGTGTATTAACACTAGCTTTACACCTGTAAATTATCAGCAACTATCTGTGATAGAAGTGGCTGGCGTAATGACAGCTTGGCTTGCTTGAATCTCTGCCTTGTATTTGGCTAGAACTAGTTCTTTGATCTCGAACGGGTAAAGGGGCCCATGCAGGTTATTTTTTTTCACGATATACACCTTATAATTATAATTGATGTCCATCGCAATCCCTGCTTCCTAAAGTTAGAGCCTAGTGCACCACTGGAGTTCAATGGACTCCGAGAAATTTAAAAATGCATACTGCTAGTTTTGCCGCTGTTAATTTAACGTATACCATTGTCTGGTCTCGCAAATAAATAATAAGAGATACTTTATACATTTCAATATATACAGAAATACTTTATATATAAATGTAATATAAGAGTCGCCAGAGGGACTTTGAAGGCTTTTCCAAAAATGTGCTTATTATACATGTACGACCTACTTTGGGTTTAGAAGTTTGTGAGAAGTCATTGAATATCGTATTCGGTTTTGATTCTCTGGTGAACTGACTAGTCCTGGTGCAGGTGCCAATGGCCAGATTAGAAGAATTCTGGGCTCTTGTCAAAGTCGTATTCGTTTTTTATTTTTCGGTGTATTGAATAGTCCACATAGTGTTCTTTGTTGAAGGGAAGTCTCAAAACTTCTGGGTTGGACCGCATATGGTACTTCTAAGAGCCTATCAAGAGAACAAGCCTTATCTAGAATTTTTTGGTCCGCCCTGTCACGCCCAGGGCATGCACAAACACGTGTGGGCACCAACCCCTATCACTTTTGTAAAGGTCCCTCTTCCTTATCACAAGTCTGCTACTCATAACATTATGTGGTGTCATGGAGTAATGTACTCTAACATGAAAGAGAAAGCGTCTTTTGTTTTCACTTTATATTGAAACCTTTGTCAACAGGTGTAAAGTGTATTAACACTAGCTTTACACCTGTAAAATATCAGCAACTATCTGTGATAGAAGTGGCTGGCGTAATGACAGCTTGGCTTGCTTGAATCTCTGCTTTGTATTTGGCTAGAACTAGTTCTTTGATCTCGAACGGATAGAGGGGCCCATGCAGGTTATTTTTTTTCACGATATACACCTTATAATTATAATTGATGTCCATCGCAATCCCTGCTTCCTAAAGTTAGAGCCTAGTGCACCACTGGAGTTCAATGGACTCCGAGAAATTTAAAAATGCATACTGCTAGTTTTGCCGCTGTTAATTTAACGTATACCATTGTCTGGTCTCGCAAATAAATAATAAGAGATACTTTATACATTTCAATATATACAGAAATACTTTATATATAAATATAATATAAGAGTCGCCAGAGGGACTTTGAAGGCTTTTCCAAAAATGTGCTTATTATACATGTACGACCTACTTTGGGTTTAGAAGTTTGTGAGAAGTCATTGAATATCGTATTCGGTTTTGATTCTCTGGTGAACTGACTAGTCCTGGTGCAGGTGCCAATGGCCAGATTAGAAGAATTCTGGGCTCTTGTCAAAGTCGTATTCGTTTTTTATTTTTCGGTGTATTGAATAGTCCACATAGTGTTCTTTGTTAAAGGGAAGTCTCAAAACTTCTGGGTTGGACCGCATATGGTACTTCTAAGAGCCTCTCGAGAGAACAAGCCTTATCTAGAATTTTTTGGTCCGCCCTGTCACGCCCAGGGCATGCACAAACACGTGTGGGCACCAACCCCTATCACTTTTGTAAAGGTCCTTCTTCCTTATCACAAGTCTGCTACTCATAACATTATGTGGTGTCATGGAGTAATGTACTCTAACATGAGAGAGAAAGCGTCTTTTGTTTTCACTTTATATTGAAACCTGTGTCAACAGGTGTAAAGTGTATTAACACTAGCTTTACACCTGTAAAATATCAGCAACTATCTGTGATAGAAGTGGCTGGCGTAATGACAGCTTGGCTTGCTTGAATCTCTGCCTTGTATTTGGCTAGAACTAGTTCTTTGATCTCGAACGGGTAGAGGGGCCCATGCAGGTTATTTTTTTTCACGATATACACCTTATAATTATAATTGATGTCCATCGCAATCCCTGCTTCCTAAAGTTAGAGCCTAGTGCACCACTGGAGTTCAATGGACTCCGATAAATTTAAAAATGCATACTGCTAGTTTTGCCGCTGTTAATTTAACGTATACCATTGTCTGGTCTCGCAAATAAATAATAAGAGATACTTTATACATTTCAATATATACAGAAATACTTTATATATAAATATAATATAAGAGTCGCCAGAGGGACTTTGAAGGCTTTTCCAAAAATGTGCTTATTATACATGTACGACCTACTTTGGGTTTAGAAGTTTGTGAGAAGTCATTGAATATCGTATTCGGTTTTGATTCTCTGGTGAACTGACTAGTCCTGGTGCAGGTGCCAATGGCCAGATTAGAAGAGTTCTGGGCTCTTGTCCAAGTCGTATTCGTTTTTTTTTTTCGGTGTATTGAATAGTCCACATGGTGTTCTTTGTTGAAGGGAAGTCTCAAAACTTCTGGGTTGGACCGCATATGGTACTTCTAAGAGCCTCTCGAGAGAACAAGCCTTATCTAGATTTTTTTGGTCCGTCCTGTCACGCCCAGGGCATGAACAAACACGTGTGGGCACCAACCCCATCACTTTTGTAATGGTCCTTCTTCCTTATCACAAGTCTGCTTCTCATAACATTATGTGGTGTCATGGAGTAATGTACTCTAACATGAGAGAGAAAGCGTCTTTTGTTTTCATTTTATATTGAAACCTGTGTCAACAGGTGTAAAGTGTATTAACACTAGCTTTACACCTGTAAATTATCAGCAACTATCTGTGATAGAAGTGGCTGGCGTAATGACAGCTTGGCTTGCTTGAATCTCTGCCCTGTATTTGGCTAGAACTAGTTCTTTGATCTCGAACGGGTAGAGGGGCCCATGCAGGTTATTTTTTTTCACGATATACACCTTATAATTATAATTGATGTCCATCGCAATCCCTGCTTCCTAAAGTTAGAGCCTAGTGCACCACTGGAGTTCAATGGACTCCGAGAAATTTAAAAATGCATACTGCTAGTTTTGCCGCTGTTAATTTAACGTATACCATTGTCTGGTCTCGCAAATAAATAATAAGAGATACTTTATACATTTCAATATATACAGAAATACTTTATATATAAATGTAATATAAGAGTCGCCAGAGGGACTTTGAAGGCTTTTCCAAAAATGTGCTTATTATACATGTACGACCTACTTTGGGTTTAGAAGTTTGTGAGAAGTCATTGAATATCGTATTCGGTTTTGATTCTCTGGTGAACTGACTAGTCCTGGTGCAGGTGCCAATGGCCAGATTAGAAGAATTCTGGGCTCTTGTCAAAGTCGTATTCGTTTTTTATTTTTCGGTGTATTGAATAGTCCACATAGTGTTCTTTGTTGAAGGGAAGTCTCAAAACTTCTGGGTTGGACCGCATATGGTACTTCTAAGAGCCTATCAAGAGAACAAGCCTTATCTAGAATTTTTTGGTCCGCCCTGTCACGCCCAGGGCATGCACAAACACGTGTGGGCACCAACCCCTATCACTTTTGTAAAGGTCCCTCTTCCTTATCACAAGTCTGCTACTCATAACATTATGTGGTGTCATGGAGTAATGTACTCTAACATGAAAGAGAAAGCGTCTTTTGTTTTCACTTTATATTGAAACCTTTGTCAACAGGTGTAAAGTGTATTAACACTAGCTTTACACCTGTAAAATATCAGCAACTATCTGTGATAGAAGTGGCTGGCGTAATGACAGCTTGGCTTGCTTGAATCTCTGCTTTGTATTTGGCTAGAACTAGTTCTTTGATCTCGAACGGATAGAGGGGCCCATGCAGGTTATTTTTTTTCACGATATACACCTTATAATTATAATTGATGTCCATCGCAATCCCTGCTTCCTAAAGTTAGAGCCTAGTGCACCACTGGAGTTCAATGGACTCCGAGAAATTTAAAAATGCATACTGCTAGTTTTGCCGCTGTTAATTTAACGTATACCATTGTCTGGTCTCGCAAATAAATAATAAGAGATACTTTATACATTTCAATATATACAGAAATACTTTATATATAAATATAATATAAGAGTCGCCAGAGGGACTTTGAAGGCTTTTCCAAAAATGTGCTTATTATACATGTACGACCTACTTTGGGTTTAGAAGTTTGTGAGAAGTCATTGAATATCGTATTCGGTTTTGATTCTCTGGTGAACTGACTAGTCCTGGTGCAGGTGCCAATGGCCAGATTAGAAGAATTCTGGGCTCTTGTCAAAGTCGTATTCGTTTTTTATTTTTCGGTGTATTGAATAGTCCACATAGTGTTCTTTGTTAAAGGGAAGTCTCAAAACTTCTGGGTTGGACCGCATATGGTACTTCTAAGAGCCTCTCGAGAGAACAAGCCTTATCTAGAATTTTTTGGTCCGCCCTGTCACGCCCAGGGCATGCACAAACACGTGTGGGCACCAACCCCTATCACTTTTGTAAAGGTCCTTCTTCCTTATCACAAGTCTGCTACTCATAACATTATGTGGTGTCATGGAGTAATGTACTCTAACATGAGAGAGAAAGCGTCTTTTGTTTTCACTTTATATTGAAACCTGTGTCAACAGGTGTAAAGTGTATTAACACTAGCTTTACACCTGTAAAATATCAGCAACTATCTGTGATAGAAGTGGCTGGCGTAATGACAGCTTGGCTTGCTTGAATCTCTGCCTTGTATTTGGCTAGAACTAGTTCTTTGATCTCGAACGGGTAGAGGGGCCCATGCAGGTTATTTTTTTTCACGATATACACCTTATAATTATAATTGATGTCCATCGCAATCCCTGCTTCCTAAAGTTAGAGCCTAGTGCACCACTGGAGTTCAATGGACTCCGATAAATTTAAAAATGCATACTGCTAGTTTTGCCGCTGTTAATTTAACGTATACCATTGTCTGGTCTCGCAAATAAATAATAAGAGATACTTTATACATTTCAATATATACAGAAATACTTTATATATAAATATAATATAAGAGTCGCCAGAGGGACTTTGAAGGCTTTTCCAAAAATGTGCTTATTATACATGTACGACCTACTTTGGGTTTAGAAGTTTGTGAGAAGTCATTGAATATCGTATTCGGTTTTGATTCTCTGGTGAACTGACTAGTCCTGGTGCAGGTGCCAATGGCCAGATTAGAAGAGTTCTGGGCTCTTGTCCAAGTCGTATTCGTTTTTTTTTTTCGGTGTATTGAATAGTCCACATGGTGTTCTTTGTTGAAGGGAAGTCTCAAAACTTCTGGGTTGGACCGCATATGGTACTTCTAAGAGCCTCTCGAGAGAACAAGCCTTATCTAGATTTTTTTGGTCCGTCCTGTCACGCCCAGGGCATGAACAAACACGTGTGGGCACCAACCCCATCACTTTTGTAATGGTCCTTCTTCCTTATCACAAGTCTGCTTCTCATAACATTATGTGGTGTCATGGAGTAATGTACTCTAACATGAGAGAGAAAGCGTCTTTTGTTTTCATTTTATATTGAAACCTGTGTCAACAGGTGTAAAGTGTATTAACACTAGCTTTACACCTGTAAATTATCAGCAACTATCTGTGATAGAAGTGGCTGGCGTAATGACAGCTTGGCTTGCTTGAATCTCTGCCCTGTATTTGGCTAGAACTAGTTCTTTGATCTCGAACGGGTAGAGGGGCCCATGCAGGTTATTTTTTTTCACGATATACACCTTATAATTATAATTGATGTCCATCGCAATCCCTGCTTCCTAAAGTTAGAGCCTAGTGCACCACTGGAGTTCAATGGACTCCGAGAAATTTAAAAATGCATACTGCTAGTTTTGCCGCTGTTAATTTAACGTATACCATTGTCTGGTCTCGCAAATAAATAATAAGAGATACTTTATACATTTCAATATATACAGAAATACTTTATATATAAATATAATATAAGAGTCGCCAGAGGGACTTTGAAGGCTTTTCCAAAAATGTGCTTATTATACATGTACGACCTACTTTGGGTTTACAAGTTTGTGAGAAGTCATTGAATATCGTATTCGGTTTTGATTCTCTGGTGAACTGACTAGTCCTGGTGCAGGTGCCAATGGCCAGATTAGAAGAATTCTGGGCTCTTGTCAAAGTCGTATTCGTTTTTTTATTTTTCGGTGTATTGAATAGTCCACATAGTGTTCTTTGTTAAAGGGAAGTCTCAAAACTTCTGGGTTGGACCGCATATGGTACTTCTAAGAGCCTCTCGAGAGAACAAGCCTTATCTAGAATTTTTTGGTCCGCCCTGTCACGCCCAGGGCTTGCACAAACACGTGTGGGCACCAACCCCTATCACTTTTGTAAAGGTCCTTCTTCCTTATCACAAGTCTGCTACTCATAACATTATGTGGTGTCATGGAGTAATGTACTCTAACATGAGAGAGAAATCGTCTTTTGTTTTCACTTTATATTGAAACCTGTGTCAACAGGTGTAAAGTGTATTAACACTAGCTTTACACCTGTAAATTATCAGCAACTATCTGTGATAGAAGTGGCTGGCGTAATGACAGCTTGGCTTGCTTGAATCTCTGCCCTGTATTTGGCTAGAACTAGTTCTTTGATCTCGAACGGGTAGAGGGGCCCATGCAGGTTATTTTTTTTCACGATATACACCTTATAATTATAATTGATGTCCATCGCAATCCCTGCTTCCTAAAGTTAGAGCCTAGTGCACCACTGGAGTTCAATGGACTCCGAGAAATTTAAAAATGCATACTGCTAGTTTTGCCGCTGTTAATTTAACGTATACCATTGTCTGGTCTCGCAAATAAATAATAAGAGATACTTTATACATTTCAATATATACAGAAATACTTTATATATAAATATAATATAAGAGTCGCCAGAGGGACTTTGAAGGCTTTTCCAAAAATGTGCTTATTATACATGTACGACCTACTTTGGGTTTACAAGTTTGTGAGAAGTCATTGAATATCGTATTCGGTTTTGATTCTCTGGTGAACTGACTAGTCCTGGTGCAGGTGCCAATGGCCAGATTAGAAGAATTCTGGGCTCTTGTCAAAGTCGTATTCGTTTTTTTATTTTTCGGTGTATTGAATAGTCCACATAGTGTTCTTTGTTAAAGGGAAGTCTCAAAACTTCTGGGTTGGACCGCATATGGTACTTCTAAGAGCCTCTCGAGAGAACAAGCCTTATCTAGAATTTTTTGGTCCGCCCTGTCACGCCCAGGGCTTGCACAAACACGTGTGGGCACCAACCCCTATCACTTTTGTAAAGGTCCTTCTTCCTTATCACAAGTCTGCTACTCATAACATTATGTGGTGTCATGGAGTAATGTACTCTAACATGAGAGAGAAATCGTCTTTTGTTTTCACTTTATATTGAAACCTGTGTCAACAGGTGTAAAGTGTATTAACACTAGCTTTACACCTGTAAAATATCAGCAACTATCTGTGATAGAAGTGACTGGCGTAATGACAGCTTGGCTTGCTTGAATCTCTGCCTTGTATTTGGCTAGAACTAGTTTTTTGATCTCGAACGGGTAGAGGGGCCCATGCAGGTTATTTTTTTTTCACGATATACACCTTATAATTATAATTGATGTCCATCGCAATCCCTGCTTCCTAAAGTTAGAGCCTAGTGCACCACTGGAGTTCAATGGACTCCGAGAAATTTAAAAATGCATACTGCTAGTTTTGCCGCTGTTAATTTAACGTATACCATTGTCTGGTCTCGCAAATAAATAATAAGAGATACTTTATACATTTCAATATATACAGAAATACTTTATATATAAATATAATATAACAGTCGCCAGAGGGACTTTGAAGGCTTTTCCAAAAATGTGCTTATTATACATGTACGACCTACTTTGGGTTTAGAAGTTTGTGAGAAGTCATTGAATATCGTATTCGGTTTTGATTCTCTGGTGAACTGACTAGTCCTGGTGCAGGTGCCAATGGCCAGATTAGAAGAGTTCTGGGCTCTTGTCAAAGTCGTATTCGTTTTTTTTTCGGTGTATTGAATAGTCCACATGGTGTTCTTTGTTGAAGGGAAGTCTCAAACCTTCTGGGTTGGACCGCATATGGTACTTCTAAGAGCCTCTCGAGAGAACAAGCCTTATCTAGATTTTTTTGGTCCGTCCTGTCACGCCCAGGGCATGCACAAACACGTGTGGGCACCAACCCCTATCACTTTTGTAATGGTCCTTCTTCGTTATCACAAGTCTGCTACTCATAACATTATGTGGTGTCATGGAGTAATGTACTCTAACATGAGAGAGAAAGCGTCTTTTGTTTTCACTTTATATTGAAACCTGTGTCAACAGGTGTAAAGTGTATTAACACTAGCTTTACACCTGTAAAATATCAGCAACTATCTGTGATAGAAGTGGCTGGAGTAATGAAATTTTGGCTTGCTTGAATCTCTGCCTTGTATTTGGCTAGAACTAGTTCTTTGATCTCGAACGGGTAAAGGGGCCCATGCAGGTTACTTTTTTTCACGATATACACCTTATAATTATAATTGATGTCCATCGCAATCCCTGCTTCCTAAAGTTAGAGCCTAGTGCACCACTGGAGTCCAATGGACTCCGAGAAATTTAAAAATGCATACTGCTAGTTTTGCCGCTGTTAATTTATCATATACCATTGTCTGGTCTCGCAAATAAATAATAAGAGATACATTATATATTTCAATATATACAGAAATACTTTATATATTAATATAATATAAGAGTCTCCAGAGGGACTTTGAAGGCTGTTCCAAAAATGTGCTTATTATACATGTACGACCTACTTTGGGTTTAGAAGTTTGTGAGAAGTCATTGAATATCTTATTCGGTTTTGATTCTCTGGTGTACTGACTAGTCCTGGTGCAGGTGCCAATGGCCAGATTAGAAGAATTCTGGGCTCTTGTCAAAGTCGTATTCGTTTTTTATTTTTCGGTGTATTGAATAGTCCACATAGTGTTCTTTGTTGAAGGGAAGTCTCAAAACATCTGGGTTGGACCGCATATGGTACTTCTAAGAGCCTCTCAAGAGAACAAGCCTTATCTAGAATTTTTTGGTCCGCCCTGTCACGCCCAGGGCATGCACAAACACGTGTGGGCACCAACCCCTATCACTTTTGTAAAGGTCCTTCTTCCTTATCACAAGTCTGCTACTCATAACATTATGTGGTGTCATGGAGTAATGTACTCTAACATGAGAGAGAAAGCGTCTTTTGTTTTCACTTTATATTGAAACCTGTGTCAACAGGTGTAAAGTGTATTAACACTAGCTTTTTACCTGTAAAATATCAGCAACTATCTGTGATAGAAGTGGCTGGCGTAATGACAGCTTGGCTTGCTTGAATCTCTGCCTTGTATTTGGCTAGAACTAGTTCTTTGATCTCGAACGGGTAGAGGGGCCCATGCAGGTTATTTTTTTTCACGATATACACCTTATAATTATAATTGATGTCCATCGCAATCCCTGCTTCCTAAAGTTAGAGCCTAGTGCACCACTGGAGTTCAATGGACTCCGAGAAATTTAAAAATGCATACTGCTAGTTTTGCCGCTGTTAATTTAACGTATACCATTGTCTGGTCTCGCAAATAAATAATAAGAGATACTTTATACATTTCAATATATACAGAAATACTTTATATATAAATATAATATAAGAGTCGCCAGAGGGACTTTGAAGGCTTTTCCAAAAATGTGCTTATTATACATGTACGACCTACTTTGGGTTTAGAAGTTTGTGAGAAGTCATTGAATATCGTATTCGGTTTTGATTCTCTGGTGAACTGACTAGTCCTGGTGCAGGTGCCAATGGCCAGATTAGAAGAATTCTGGGCTCTTGTCAAAGTCGTATTCGTTTTTTATTTTTCGGTGTATTGAATAGTCCACATAGTGTTCTTTGTTAAAGGGAAGTCTCAAAACTTCTGGGTTGGACCGCATATGGTACTTCTAAGAGCCTCTCGAGAGAACAAGCCTTATCTAGAATTTTTTGGTCCGCCCTGTCACGCCCAGGGCTTGCACAAACACGTGTGGGCACCAACCCCTATCACTTTTGTAAAGGTCCTTCTTCCTTATCACAAGTCTGCTACTCATAACATTATGTGGTGTCATGGAGTAATGTACTCTAACATGAGAGAGAAAGCGTCTTTTGTTTTCACTTTATATTGAAACCTGTGTCAACAGGTGTAAAGTGTATTAACACTAGCTTTACACCTGTAAAATATCAGCAACTATCTGTGATAGAAGTGGCTGGCGTAATGACAGCTTGGCTTGCTTGAATCTCTGCCTTGTATTTGGCTAGAACTAGTTCTTTGATCTCGAACGGGTAGAGGGGCCCATGCAGGTTATTTTTTTTCACGATATACACCTTATAATTATAATTGATGTCCATCGCAATCCCTGCTTCCTAAAGTTAGAGCCTAGTGCACCACTGGAGTTCAATGGACTCCGAGAAATTTAAAAATGCATACTGCTAGTTTTGCCGCTGTTAATTTAACGTATACCATTGTCTGGTCTCGCAAATAAATAATAAGAGATACTTTATACATTTCAATATATACAGAAATACTTTATATATAAATATAATATAAGAGTCGCCAGAGGGACTTTGAAGGCTTTTCCAAAAATGTGCTTATTATACATGTACGACCTACTTTGGGTTTAGAAGTTTGTGAGAAGTCATTGAATATCGTATTCGGTTTTGATTCTCTGGTGAACTGACTAGTCCTGGTGCAGGTGCCAATGGCCAGATTAGAAGAGTTCTGGGCTCTTGTCAAAGTCGTATTCGTTTTTTTTTTCGGTGTATTGAATAGTCCACATGGTGTTCTTTGTTGAAGGGAAGTCTCAAACCTTCTGGGTTGGACCGCATATGGTACTTCTAAGAGCCTCTCGAGAGAACAAGCCTTATCTAGATTTTTTTGGTCCGTCCTGTCACGCCCAGGGCATGCACAAACACGTGTGGGCACCAACCCCTATCACTTTTGTAATGGTCCTTCTTCGTTATCACAAGTCTGCTACTCATAACATTATGTGGTGTCATGGAGTAATGTACTCTAACATGAGAGAGAAAGCGTCTTTTGTTTTCACTTTATATTGAAACCTGTGTCAACAGGTGTAAAGTGTATTAACACTAGCTTTACACCTGTAAAATATCAGCAACTATCTGTGATAGAAGTGGCTGGAGTAATGAAATTTTGGCTTGCTTGAATCTCTGCCTTGTATTTGGCTAGAACTAGTTCTTTGATCTCGAACGGGTAAAGGGGCCCATGCAGGTTAATTTTTTTCACGATATACACCTTATAATTATAATTGATGTCCATCGCAATCCCTGCTTCCTAAAGTTAGAGCCTAGTGCACCACTGGAGTCCAATAGACTCCGAGAAATTTAAAAATGCATACTGCTAGTTTTGCCGCTGTTAATTTAACATATACCATTGTCTGGTCTCGCAAATAAATAATAAGAGATACATTATATATTTCAATATATACAGAAATACTTTATATATTAATATAATATAAGAGTCTCCAGAGGGACTTTGAAGGCTGTTCCAAAACTGTGCTTATTATACATGTACGACCTACTTTGGGTTTAGAAGTTTGTGAGAAGTCATTGAATATCTTATTCGGTTTTGATTCTCTGGTTACTGACAAGTCCTGGTGCAGGTGCCAATGGCCAGATTAGAAGAGTTCTGGGCTCTTGTCAAAGTCGTATTCGTTTTTTTTTTCGGTGTATTGAATAGTCCACATGGTGTTCTTTGTTGAAGGGAAGTCTCAAAACTTCTGGGTTGGACCGCATATGGTACTTCTAAGAGCCTCTCGAGAGAACAAGCCTTATCTAGATTTTTTTGGTCCGTCCTGTCACGCCCAGGGCATGAACAAACACGTGTGGGCACCAACCCCATCACTTTTGTAATGGTCCTTCTTCCTTATCACAAGTCTGCTACTCATAACATTATGTGGTGTCATGGAGTAATGTACTCTAACATGAGAGAGAAAGCGTCTTTTGTTTTCACTTTATATTGAAACCTGTGTCAACAGGTGTAAAGTGTATTAACACTAGCTTTACACCTGTAAAATATCAGCAACTATCTGTGATAGAAGTGGCTGGCGTAATGACAGCTTGGCTTGCTTGAATCTCTGCCTTGTATTTGGCTAGAACTAGTTCTTTGATCTCGAACGGGTAAAGGGGCCCATGCAGGTTATTTTTTTTCACGATATACACCTTATAATTATAATTGATGTCCATCGCAATCCCTGCTTCCTAAAGTTAGAGCCTAGTGCACCACTGGAGTCCACTGGACTCCGAGAAATTAAAAAATGCATACTGCTAGTTTTGCCGCTGTTAATTTATCATATACCATTGTCTGGTCTCGCAAATAAATAATAAGAGATACATTATATATTTCAATATATACAGAAATACTTTATATATTAATATAATATAAGAGTCTCAAGAGGGACTTTGAAGGCTGTTCCAAAACTGTGCTTATTATACATGTACGACCTACTTTGGGTTTAGAAGTTTGTGAGAAGTCATTGAATATCTTATTCGGTTTTGATTCTCTGGTTACTGACAAGTCCTGGTGCAGGTGCCAATGGCCAGATTAGAAGAGTTCTGGGCTCTTGTCAAAGTCGTATTCGTTTTTTTTTCGGTGTATTGAATAGTCCACATGGTGTTCTTTGTTGAAGGGAAGTCTCAAAACTTCTGGGTTGGACCGCATATGGTACTTCTAAGAGCCTCTCGAGAGAACAAGCCTTATCTAGATTTTTTTGGTCCGTCCTGTCACGCCCAGGGCATGAACAAACACGTGTGGGCACCAACCAAATCACTTTTGTAATGGTCCTTCTTCCTTATCACAAGTCTGCTTCTCATAACATTATGTGGTGTCATGGAGTAATGTACTCTAACATGAGAGAGAAAGCGTCTTTTGTTTTCACTTTATATTGAAACCTGTGTCAACAGGTGTAAAGTGTATTAACACTAGCTTTACACCTGTAAAATATCAGCAACTATCTGTGATAGAAGTGGCTGGCGTAATGACAGCTTGGCTTGCTTGAATCTCTGCCTTGTATTTGGCTAGAACTAGTTCTTTGATCTCGAACGGGTAAAGGGGCCCATGCAGGTTATTTTTTTTCACGATATACACCTTATAATTATAATTGATGTCCATCGCAATCCCTGCTTCCTAAAGTTAGAGCCTAGTGCACCACTGGAGTCCACTGGACTCCGAGAAATTAAAAAATGCATACTGCTAGTTTTGCCGCTGTTAATTTATCATATACCATTGTCTGGTCTCGCAAATAAATAATAAGAGATACATTATATATTTCAATATATACAGAAATACTTTATATATTAATATAATATAAGAGTCTCCAGAGGGACTTTGAAGGCTGTTCCAAAACTGTGCTTATTATACATGTACGACCTACTTTGGGTTTAGAAGTTTGTGAGAAGTCATTGAATATCTTATTCGGTTTTGATTCTCTGGTTACTGACAAGTCCTGATGCAGGTGCCAATGGCCAGATTAGAAGAGTTCTGGGCTCTTGTCAAAGTCGTATTCGTTTTTTTTTCGGTGTATTGAATAGTCCACATGGTGTTCTTTGTTGAAGGGAAGTCTCAAAACTTCTGGGTTGGACCGCATATGGTACTTCTAAGAGCCTCTCGAGAGAACAAGCCTTATCTAGATTTTTTTGGTCCGTCCTGTCACGCCCAGGGCATGAACAAACACGTGTGGGCACCAACCCCATCACTTTTGTAATGGTCCTTCTTCCTTATCACAAGTCTGCTTCTCATAACATTATGTGGTGTCATGGAGTAATGTACTCTAACATGAGAGAGAAAGCGTCTTTTGTTTTCATTTTATATTGAAACCTGTGTCAACAGGTGTAAAGTGTATTAACACTAGCTTTACACCTGTAAATTATCAGCAACTATCTGTGATAGAAGTGGCTGGCGTAATGACAGCTTGGCTTGCTTGAATCTCTGCCTTGTATTTGGCTAGAACTAGTTCTTTGATCTCGAACGGGTAAAGGGGCCCATGCAGGTTATTTTTTTTCACGATATACACCTTATAATTATAATTGATGTCCATCGCAATCCCTGCTTCCTAAAGTTAGAGCCTAGTGCACCACTGGAGTCCACTGGACTCCGAGAAATTAAAAAATGCATACTGCTAGTTTTGCCGCTGTTAATTTATCATATACCATTGTCTGGTCTCGCAAATAAATAATAAGAGATACATTATATATTTCAATATATACAGAAATACTTTATATATTAATATAATATAAGAGTCTCCAGAGGGACTTTGAAGGCTGTTCCAAAACTGTGCTTATTATACATGTACGACCTACTTTGGGTTTAGAAGTTTGTGAAAAGTCATTGAATATCTTATTCGGTTTTGATTCTCTGGTTACTGACAAGTCCTGGTGCAGGTGCCAATGGCCAGATTAGAAGAGTTCTGGGCTCTTGTCAAAGTCGTATTCGTTTTTTTTTCGGTGTATTAAATAGTCCACATGGTGTTCTTTGTTGAAGGGAAGTCTCAAAACTTCTGGGTTGGACCGCATATGGTACTTCTAAGAGCCTCTCGAGAGAACAAGCCTTATCTAGATTTTTTTGGTCCGTCCTGTCACGCCCAGGGCATGAACAAACACGTGTGGGCACCAACCCCATCACTTTTGTAATGGTCCTTCTTCCTTATCACAAGTCTGCTTCTCATAACATTATGTGGTGTCATGGAGTAATGTACTCTAACATGAGAGAGAAAGCGTCTTTTGTTTTCATTTTATATTGAAACCTGTGTCAACAGGTGTAAAGTGTATTAACACTAGCTTTACACCTGTAAATTATCAGCAACTATCTGTGATAGAAGTGGCTGGCGTAATGACAGCTTGGCTTGCTTGAATCTCTGCCTTGTATTTGGCTAGAACTAGTTCTTTGATCTCGAACGGGTAAAGGGGCCCATGCAGGTTATTTTTTTTCACGATATACACCTTATAATTATAATTGATGTCCATCGCAATCCCTGCTTCCTAAAGTTAGAGCCTAGTGCACCACTGGAGTCCACTGGACTCCGAGAAATTAAAAAAATGCATACTGCTAGTTTTGCCGCTGTTAATTTATCATATACCATTGTCTGGTCTCGCAAATAAATAATAAGAGATACATTATATATTTCAATATATACAGAAATACTTTATATATTAATATAATATAAGAGTCTCCAGAGGGACTTTGAAGGCTGTTCCAAAAATGTGCTTATTATACATGTACGACCTACTTTGGGTTTAGAAGTTTGTGAGAAGTCATTGAATATCTTATTCGGTTTTGATTCTCTGGTGTACTGACTAGTCCTGGTGCAGGTGCCAATGGCCAGATTAGAAGAATTCTGGGCTCTTGTCAAAGTCGTATTCGTTTTTTATTTTTCGGTGTATTGAATAGTCCACATAGTGTTCTCTGTTGAAGGGAAGTCTCAAAACTTCTGGGTTTGACCGCATATGGTACTTCAAAGAGCCTCTCGAGAGAACAAGCCTTATCTAGAATTTTTTGGTCCGCCCTGTCACGCCCAGGGCATGCACAAACACGTGTGGGCACCAACCCCATCACTTTTGTAATGGTCCTTCTTCCTTATCACAAGTCTGCTACTCATAACATTATGTGGTGTCATGGAGTAATGTACTCTAACATGAGAGAGAAAGCGTCTTTTGTTTTCACTTTATATTGAAACCTGTGTCAACAGGTGTAAAGTGTATTAACACTAGCTTTACACCTGTAAAATATCAGCAACTATCTGTGATAGAAGTGGCTGGCGTAATGACAGCTTGGCTTGCTTAAATCTCTGCCTTGTATTTGGCTAGAACTAGTTCTTTGATCTCGAACGGTAAAGGGGACCATGCAGGTTATTTTTTTTCACGATATACACCTTATAATTATAATTGATGTCCATCGCAATCCCTGCTTCCTAAAGTTAGAGCCTAGTGCACCACTGGAGTCCACTGGACTCCGAGAAATTTAAAAATGCATACTGCTAGTTTTGCCGCTGTTAATTTATCATATACCATTGTCTGGTCTCGCAAATAAATAATAAGAGATACATTATATATTTCAATATATACAGAAATACTTTATATATTAATATAATATAAGAGTCTCCAGAGGGACTTTGAAGGCTGTTCCAAAACTGTGCTTATTATACATGTACGACCTACTTTGGGTTTAGAAGTTTGTGAGAAGTCATTGAATATCTTATTCGGTTTTGATTCTCTGGTTACTGACAAGTCCTGGTGCAGGTGCCAATGGCCAGATTAGAAGAGTTCTGGGCTCTTGTCAAAGTCGTATTCGTTTTTTTTTTTCGGTGTATTGAATAGTCCACATGGTGTTCTTTGTTGAAGGGAAGTCTCAAAACCTCTGGGTTGGACCGCATATGGTACTTCTAAGAGCCTCTCGAGAGAACAAGCCTTATCTAGATTTTTTTGGTCCGTCCTGTCACGCCCAGGGCATGAACAAACACGTGTGGGCACCAACCCCATCACTTTTGTAATGGTCCTTCTTCCTTATCACAAGTCTGCTACTCATAACATTATGTGGTGTCATGGAGTAATGTACTCTAACATGAGAGAGAAAGCGTCTTTTGTTTTCATTTTATATTGAAACCTGTGTCAACAGGTGTAAAGTGTATTAACACTAGCTTTACACCTGTAAAATATCAGCAACTATCTGTGATAGAAGTGGCTGGCGTAATGACAGCTTGGCTTGCTTAAATCTCTGCCTTGTATTTGGCTAGAACTAGTTCTTTGATCTCGAACGGGTAAAGGGGCCCATGCAGGTTATTTTTTTCACGATATACACCTCATAATTATAATTGATGTCCATCGCAATCCCTGCTTCCTAAAGTTAGAGCCTAGTGCACCACTGGAGTCAACTGGACTCCGAGAAATTTAAAAATGCATACTGCTAGTTTTGCCGCTGTTAATTTAACGTATACCATTGTCTGGTCTCGCAAATAAATAATAAGAGATACTTTATACATTTCAATATATACAGAAATACTTTATATATAAATATAATATAAGAGTCGCCAGAGGGACTTTGAAGGCTTTTCCAAAAATGTGCTTATTATACATGTACGACCTACTTTGGGTTTAGAAGTTTGTGAGAAGTCATTGAGTATCGTATTCGGTTTTGATTCTCTGGTGAACTGACTAGTCCTGGTGCAGGTGCCAATGGCCAGATTAGAAGTATTCTGGGCTCTTGTCAAAGTCGTATTCGTTTTTTATTTTTCGGTGTATTGAATAGTCCACATAGTGTTCTTTGTTAAAGGGAAGTCTCAAAACTTCTGGGTTGGACCGCATATGGTACTTCTAAGAGCCTCTCGAGAGAACAAGCCTTATCTAGAATTTTTTGGTCCGCCCTGTCACGCCCAGGGCATGCACAAACACGTGTGGGCACCAACCCCTATCACTTTTGTAAAGGTCCTTCTTCCTTATCACAAGTCTGCTTCTCATAACATTATGTGGTGTCATGGAGTAATGTACTCTAACATGAGAGAGAAAGCGTCTTTTGTTTTCACTTTATATTGAAACCTGTGTCAACAGGTGTAAAGTGTATTAACACTAGCTTTACACCTGTAAAATATCAGCAACTATCTGTGATAGAAGTGGCTGGCGTAATGACAGCTTGGCTTGCTTGAATCTCTGCCTTGTATTTGGCTAGAACTAGTTCTTTGATCTCGAACGGGTAGAGGGGCCCATGCAGGTTATTTTTTTTCACGATATACACCTTATAATTATAATTGATGTCCATCGCAATCCCTGCTTCCTAAAGTTAGAGCCTAGTGCACCACTGGAGTTCAATGGACTCCGAGAAATTTAAAAATGCATACTGCTAGTTTTGCCGCTGTTAATTTAACGTATACCATTGTCTGGTCTCGCAAATAAATAATAAGAGATACTTTATACATTTCAATATATACAGAAATACTTTATATTTAAATATAATATAAGAGTCGCCAGAGGGACTTTGAAGGCTTTTCCAAAAATGTGCTAATTATACATGTACGACCTACTTTGTGTTTAGAAGTTTGTGAGAAGTCATTGAATATAATATTCGGTTTTGATTCTCTTATGAACTGACTAGTCCTGGTGCAGGTGCCAATGGCCAGATTAGAAGAGTTCTGGGCTCTTGTCAAAGTCGTATTCGTTTTTTTTTCGGTGTATTGAATAGTCCACATGGTGTTCTTTGTTGAAGGGAAGTCTCAAACCTTCTGGGTTGGACCGCATATGGTACTTCTAAGAGCCTCTCGAGAGAACAAGCCTTATCTAGATTTTTTTGGTCCGTCCTGTCACGCCCAGGGCATGCACAAACACGTGTGGGCACCAACCCCTATCACTTTTGTAATGGTCCTTCTTCGTTATCACAAGTCTGCTACTCATAACATTATGTGGTGTCATGGAGTAATGTACTCTAACATGAGAGAGAAAGCGTCTTTTGTTTTCACTTTATATTGAAACCTGTGTCAACAGGTGTAAAGTGTATTAACACTAGCTTTACACCTGTAAAATATCAGCAACTATCTGTGATAGAAGTGGCTGGAGTAATGAAATCTTGGCTTGCTTGAATCTCTGCCTTGTATTTGGCTAGAACTAGTTCTTTGATCTCGAACGGGTAAAGGGGCCCATGCAGGTTAATTTTTTTCACGATATACACCTTATAATTATAATTGATGTCCATCGCAATCCCTGCTTCCTAAAGTTAGAGCCTAGTGCACCACTGGAGTCCAATGGACTCCGATAAATTTAAAAATGCATACTGCTAGTTTTGCCGCTGTTAATTTAACATATACCATTGTCTGGTCTTGCAAATAAATAATAAGAGATACTTTATACATTTCAATATATACAGAAATACTTTATATATTAATATAATATAAGAGTCTCCAGAGGGACTTTGAAGGCTGTTCCAAAAATGTGCTAATTATACATGTACGACCTACTTTGTGTTTAGAAGTTTGTGAGAAGTCATTGAATATCTTATTTGGTTTTGATTTATCTGGTGTACTGACTAGTCCTGGTGCAGGTGCCAATGGCCAGATTAGAAGAGTTCTGGGCTCTTGTCAAAGTCGTATTCGTTTTTTATTTTTCGGTGTATTGAATAGTCGACATGGTGTTCTTTGTTGAAGGGAAGTCTCAAAACTTCTGGGCTGGACCGCATATGGTACTTCTAAGAGCCTCTCGAGAGAACAAGCCTTATCTAGATTTTTTTTGGTCCGTCCTGTCACGCCCAGGGCATGCACAAACACGTGTGGGCCTCACCCCGCATCACTTTTGTAATGGTCCCTCTTCCTTATCACAAGTCTGCTACTCATAACATTATGTGGTGTCATGGAGTAATGTACTCTAACATGAGAGAGAAAGCGTCTTTTGTTTTCACTTTATATTGAAACCTGTGTCAACAGGTGTAAAGTGTATTAACACTAGCTTTACACCTGTAAAATATCAGCAACTATCTGTGATAGAAGTGGCTGGCGTAATGACAGCTTGGCTTGCTTAAATCTCTGCCTTGTATTTGGCTAGAACTAGTTCTTTGATCTCGAACGGGTAAAGGGGCCCATGCAGGTTATTTTTTTTCACGATATACACCTTATAATTATAATTGATGTCCATCGCAATCCCTGCTTCCTAAAGTTAGAGCCTAGTGCACCACTGGAGTCCACTGGACTCCGAGAAATTTAAAAATGCATACTGCTAGTTTTGCCGCTGTTAATTTATCATATACCATTGTCTGGTCTCGCAAATAAATAATAAGAGATACATTATATATTTCAATATATACAGAAATACTTTATATATTAATATAATATAAGAGTCTCCAGAGGGACTTTGAAGGCTGTTCCAAAACTGTGCTTATTATACATGTACGACCTACTTTGGGTTTAGAAGTTTGTGAGAAGTCATTGAATATCTTATTCGGTTTTGATTCTCTGGTGTACTGACTAGTCCTGGTGCAGGTGCCAATGGCCAGATTAGAAGAATTCTGGGCTCTTGTCAAAGTCGTATTCGTTTTTTATTTTTCGGTGTATTGAATAGTCCACATAGTGTTCTTTGTTGAAGGGAAGTCTCAAAACTTCTGGGTTTGACCGCATATGGTACTTCAAAGAGCCTCTCGAGAGAACAAGCCTTATCTAGAATTTTTTGGTCCGCCCTGTCACGCCCAGGGCATGCACAAACACGTGTGGGCACCAACCCCATCACTTTTGTAATGGTCCTTCTTCCTTATCACAAGTCTGCTACTCATAACATTATGTGGTGTCATGGAGTAATGTACTCTAACATGAGAGAGAAAGCGTCTTTTGTTTTCACTTTATATTGAAACCTGTGTCAACAGGTGTAAAGTGTATTAACACTAGCTTTACACCTGTAAAATATCAGCAACTATCTGTGATAGAAGTGGCTGGCGTAATGACAGCTTGGCTTGCTTAAATCTCTGCCTTGTATTTGGCTAGAACTAGTTCTTTGATCTCGAACGGTAAAGGGGACCATGCAGGTTATTTTTTTTCACGATATACACCTTATAATTATAATTGATGTCCATCGCAATCCCTGCTTCCTAAAGTTAGAGCCTAGTGCACCACTGGAGTCCACTGGACTCCGAGAAATTTAAAAATGCATACTGCTAGTTTTGCCGCTGTTAATTTATCATATACCATTGTCTGGTCTCGCAAATAAATAATAAGAGATACATTATATATTTCAATATATACAGAAATACTTTATATATTAATATAATATAAGAGTCTCCAGAGGGACTTTGAAGGCTGTTCCAAAACTGTGCTTATTATACATGTACGACCTACTTTGGGTTTAGAAGTTTGTGAGAAGTCATTGAATATCTTATTCGGTTTTGATTCTCTGGTTACTGACAAGTCCTGGTGCAGGTGCCAATGGCCAGATTAGAATAGTTCTGGGCTCTTGTCAAAGTCGTATTCGTTTTTTTTTTCGGTGTATTGAATAGTCCACATGGTGTTCTTTGTTGAAGGGAAGTCTCAAAACTTCTGGGTTGGACCGCATATGGTACTTCTAAGAGCCTCTCGAGAGAACAAGCCTTATCTAGATTTTTTTGGTCCGTCCTGTCACGCCCAGGGCATGAACAAACACGTGTGGGCACCAACCCCATCACTTTTGTAATGGTCCTTCTTCCTTATCACAAGTCTGCTTCTCATAACATTATGTGGTGTCATGGAGTAATGTACTCTAACATGAGAGAGAAAGCGTCTTTTGTTTTCATTTTATATTGAAACCTGTGTCAACAGGTGTAAAGTGTATTAACACTAGCTTTACACCTGTAAATTATCAGCAACTATCTGTGATAGAAGTGGCTGGCGTAATGACAGCTTGGCTTGCTTAAATCTCTGCCTTGTATTTGGCTAGAACTAGTTCTTTGATCTCGAACGGGTAAAGGGGCCCATGCAGGTTATTTTTTTTCACGATATACACCTTATAATTATAATTGATGTCCATCGCAATCCCTGCTTCCTAAAGTTAGAGCCTAGTGCACCACTGGAGTTCAATGGACTCCGAGAAATTTAAAAATGCATACTGCTAGTTTTGCCGCTGTTAATTTAACGTATACCATTGTCTGGTCTCGCAAATAAATAATAAGAGATACTTTATACATTTCAATATATACAGAAATACTTTATATATAAATGTAATATAAGAGTCGCCAGAGGGACTTTGAAGGCTTTTCCAAAAATGTGCTTATTATACATGTACGACCTACTTTGGGTTTAGAAGTTTGTGAGAAGTCATTGAATATCGTATTCGGTTTTGATTCTCTGGTGAACTGACTAGTCCTGGTGCAGGTGCCAATGGCCAGATTAGAAGAATTCTGGGCTCTTGTCAAAGTCGTATTCGTTTTTTATTTTTCGGTGTATTGAATAGTCCACATAGTGTTCTTTGTTAAAGGGAAGTCTCAAACCTTCTGGGTTGGACCGCATATGGTACTTCTAAGAGCCTCTCGAGAGAACAAGCCTTATCTAGATTTTTTTGGTCCGTCCTGTCACGCCCAGGGCATGCACAAATACGTGTGGGCACCAACCCCTATCACTTTTGTAATGGTCCTTCTTCGTTATCACAAGTCTGCTACTCATAACATTATGTGGTGTCATGGAGTAATGTACTCTAACATGAGAGAGAAAGCGTCTTTTGTTTTCACTTTATATTGAAACCTGTGTCAACAGGTGTAAAGTGTATTAACACTAGCTTTACACCTGTAAAATATCAGCAACTATCTGTGATAGAAGTGGCTGGAGTAATGAAATCTTGGCTTGCTTGAATCTCGGCCTTGTATTTGGCTAGAACTAGTTCTTTGATCTCGAACGGGTAAAGGGGCCCATGCAGGTTATTTTTTTTTCACGATATACACCTTATAATTATAATTGATGTCCATCGCAATCCCTGCTTCCTAAAGTTAGAGCCTAGTGCACCACTGGAGTCCAATGGACTCCGAGAAATTTAAAAATGCATACTGCTAGTTTTGCCGCTGTTAATTTATCATATACCATTGTCTGGTCTCGCAAATAAATAATAAGAGATACATTATATATTTCAATATATACAGAAATACTTTATATATTAATATAATATAAGAGTCTCCAGAGGGACTTTGAAGGCTGTTCCAAAAATGTGCTTATTTTACATGTACGACCTACTTTGGGTTTAGAAGTTTGTGAGAAGTCATTGAATATCTTATTCGGTTTTGATTCTCTGGTGTACTGACTAGTCCTGGTGCAGGTGCCAATGGCCAGATTAGAAGAATTCTGGGCTCTTGTCAAAGTCGTATTCGTTTTTTATTTTTCGGTGTATTGAATAGTCCAAATAGTGTTCTTTGTTGAAGGGAAGTCTCAAAACTTCTGGGTTGGACCGCATATGGTACTTCTAAGAGCCTCTCAAGAGAACAAGCCTTATCTAGAATTTTTTGGTCCGCCCTGTCACGCCCAGGGCATGCACAAACACGTGTGGGCACCAACCCCTATCACTTTTGTAAAGGTCCCTCTTCCTTATCACAAGTCTGCTACTCATAACATTATGTGGTGTCATGGAGTAATGTACTCTAACATGAGAGAGAAAGCGTCTTTTGTTTTCACTTTATATTGAAACCTTTGTCAACAGGTGTAAAGTGTATTAACACTAGCTTTACACCTGTAAAATATCAGCAACTATCTGTGATAGAAGTGGCTGGCGTAATGACAGCTTGGCTTGCTTGAATCTCTGCTTTGTATTTGGCTAGAACTAGTTCTTTGATCTCGAACGGATAGAGGGGCCCATGCAGGTTATTTTTTTTCACGATATACACCATATAATTATAATTGATGTCCATCGCAATCCCTGCTTCCTAAAGTTAGAGCCTAGTGCACCACTGGAGTTCAATGGACTCCGAGAAATTTAAAAATGCATACTGCTAGTTTTGCCGCTGTTAATTTAACGTATACCATTGTCTGGTCTCGCAAATAAATAATAAGAGATACTTTATACATTTCAATATATACAGAAATACTTTATATATAAATATAATATAAGAGTCGCCAGAGGGACTTTGAAGGCTTTTCCAAAAATGTGCTTATTATACATGTACGACCTACTTTGGGTTTAGAAGTTTGTGAGAAGTCATTGAATATCGTATTCGGTTTTGATTCTCTGGTGAACTGACTAGTCCTGGTGCAGGTGCCAATGGCCAGATTAGAAGAATTCTGGGCTCTTGTCAAAGTCGTATTCGTTTTTTATTTTTCGGTGTATTGAATAGTCCACATAGTGTTCTTTGTTAAAGGGAAGTCTCAAAACTTCTGGGTTGGACCGCATATGGTACTTCTAAGAGCCTCTCGAGAGAACAAGCCTTATCTAGAATTTTTTGGTCCGCCCTGTCACGCCCAGGGCATGCACAAACACGTGTGGGCACCAACCCCTATCACTTTTGTAAAGGTCCTTCTTCCTTATCACAAGTCTGCTACTCATAACATTATGTGGTGTCATGGAGTAATGTACTCTAACATGAGAGAGAAAGCGTCTTTTGTTTTCACTTTATATTGAAACCTGTGTCAACAGGTGTAAAGTGTATTAACACTAGCTTTACACCTGTAAAATATCAGCAACTATCTGTGATAGAAGTGGCTGGCGTAATGACAGCTTGGCTTGCTTGAATCTCTGCCTTGTATTTGGCTAGAACTAGTTCTTTGATCTCGAACGGGTAGAGGGGCCCATGCAGGTTATTTTTTTTCACGATATACACCTTATAATTATAATTGATGTCCATCGCAATCCCTGCTTCCTAAAGTTAGAGCCTAGTGCACCACTGGAGTTCAATGGACTCCGATAAATTTAAAAATGCATACTGCTAGTTTTGCCGCTGTTAATTTAACGTATACCATTGTCTGGTCTCGCAAATAAATAATAAGAGATACTTTATACATTTCAATATATACAGAAATACTTTATATATAAATATAATATAAGAGTCGCCAGAGGGACTTTGAAGGCTTTTCCAAAAATGTGCTTATTATACATGTACGACCTACTTTGGGTTTAGAAGTTTGTGAGAAGTCATTGAATATCGTATTCGGTTTTGATTCTCTGGTGAACTGACTAGTCCTGGTGCAGGTGCCAATGGCCAGATTAGAAGAGTTCTGGGCTCTTGTCCAAGTCGTATTCGTTTTTTTTTTCGGTGTATTGAATAGTCCACATGGTGTTCTTTGTTGAAGGGAAGTCTCAAAACTTCTGGGTTGGACCGCATATGGTACTTCTAAGAGCCTCTCGAGAGAACAAGCCTTATCTAGATTTTTTTGGTCCGTCCTGTCACGCCCAGGGCATGAACAAACACGTGTGGGCACCAACCCCATCACTTTTGTAATAGTCCTTCTTCCTTATCACAAGTCTGCTTCTCATAACATTATGTGGTGTCATGGAGTAATGTACTCTAACATGAGAGAGAAAGCGTCTTTTGTTTTCATTTTATATTGAAACCTGTGTCAACAGGTGTAAAGTGTATTAACACTAGCTTTACACCTGTAAATTATCAGCAACTATCTGTGATAGAAGTGGCTGGCGTAATGACAGCTTGGCTTGCTTGAATCTCTGCCCTGTATTTGGCTAGAACTAGTTCTTTGATCTCGAACGGGTAGAGGGGCCCATGCAGGTTATTTTTTTTCACGATATACACCTTATAATTATAATTGATGTCCATCGCAATCCCTGCTTCCTAAAGTTAGAGCCTAGTGCACCACTGGAGTTCAATGGACTCCGAGAAATTTAAAAATGCATACTGCTAGTTTTGCCGCTGTTAATTTAACGTATACCATTGTCTGGTCTCGCAAATAAATAATAAGAGATACTTTATACATTTCAATATATACAGAAATACTTTATATATAAATATAATATAAGAGTCGCCAGAGGGACTTTGAAGGCTTTTCCAAAAATGTGCTTATTATACATGTACGACCTACTTTGGGTTTAGAAGTTTGTGAGAAGTCATTGAATATCGTATTCGGTTTTGATTCTCTGGTGAACTGACTAGTCCTGGTGCAGGTGCCAATGGCCAGATTAGAAGAATTCTGGGCTCTTGTCAAAGTCGTATTCGTTTTTTTATTTTTCGGTGTATTGAATAGTCCACATAGTGTTCTTTGTTAAAGGGAAGTCTCAAAACTTCTGGGTTGGACCGCATATGGTACTTCTAAGAGCCTCTCGAGAGAACAAGCCTTATCTAGAATTTTTTGGTCCGCCCTGTCACGCCCAGGGCTTGCACAAACACGTGTGGGCACCAACCCCTATCACTTTTGTAAAGGTCCTTCTTCCTTATCACAAGTCTGCTACTCATAACATTATGTGGTGTCATGGAGTAATGTACTCTAACATGAGAGAGAAATCGTCTTTTGTTTTCACTTTATATTGAAACCTGTGTCAACAGGTGTAAAGTGTATTAACACTAGCTTTACACCTGTAAAATATCAGCAACTATCTGTGATAGAAGTGGCTGGCGTAATGACAGCTTGGCTTGCTTGAATCTCTGCCTTGTATTTGGCTAGAACTAGTTTTTTGATCTCGAACGGGTAGAGGGGCCCATGCAGGTTATTTTTTTTCACGATATACACCTTATAATTATAATTGATGTCCATCGCAATCCCTGCTTCCTAAAGTTAGAGCCTAGTGCACCACTGGAGTTCAATGGACTCCGAGAAATTTAAAAATGCATACTGCTAGTTTTGCCGCTGTTAATTTAACGTATACCATTGTCTGGTCTCGCAAATAAATAATAAGAGATACTTTATACATTTCAATATATACAGAAATACTTTATATATAAATATAATATAACAGTCGCCAGAGGGACTTTGAAGGCTTTTCCAAAAATGTGCTTATTATACATGTACGACCTACTTTGGGTTTAGAAGTTTGTGAGAAGTCATTGAATATCGTATTCGGTTTTGATTCTCTGGTGAACTGACTAGTCCTGGTGCAGGTGCCAATGGCCAGATTAGAAGAGTTCTGGGCTCTTGTCAAAGTCGTATTCGTTTTTTTTTCGGTGTATTGAATAGTCCACATGGTGTTCTTTGTTGAAGGGAAGTCTCAAACCTTCTGGGTTGGACCGCATATGGTACTTCTAAGAGCCTCTCGAGAGAACAAGCCTTATCTAGATTTTTTTGGTCCGTCCTGTCACGCCCAGGGCATGCACAAACACGTGTGGGCACCAACCCCTATCACTTTTGTAATGGTCCTTCTTCGTTATCACAAGTCTGCTACTCATAACATTATGTGGTGTCATGGAGTAATGTACTCTAACATGAGAGAGAAAGCGTCTTTTGTTTTCACTTTATATTGAAACCTGTGTCAACAGGTGTAAAGTGTATTAACACTAGCTTTACACCTGTAAAATATCAGCAACTATCTGTGATAGAAGTGGCTGGAGTAATGAAATTTTGGCTTGCTTGAATCTCTGCCTTGTATTTGGCTAGAACTAGTTCTTTGATCTCGAACGGGTAAAGGGGCCCATGCAGGTTACTTTTTTTCACGATATACACCTTATAATTATAATTGATGTCCATCGCAATCCCTGCTTCCTAAAGTTAGAGCCTAGTGCACCACTGGAGTCCAATGGACTCCGAGAAATTTAAAAATGCATACTGCTAGTTTTGCCGCTGTTAATTTATCATATACCATTGTCTGGTCTCGCAAATAAATAATAAGAGATACATTATATATTTCAATATATACAGAAATACTTTATATATTAATATAATATAAGAGTCTCCAGAGGGACTTTGAAGGCTGTTCCAAAAATGTGCTTATTATACATGTACGACCTACTTTGGGTTTAGAAGTTTGTGAGAAGTCATTGAATATCTTATTCGGTTTTGATTCTCTGGTGTACTGACTAGTCCTGGTGCAGGTGCCAATGGCCAGATTAGAAGAATTCTGGGCTCTTGTCAAAGTCGTATTCGTTTTTTATTTTTCGGTGTATTGAATAGTCCACATAGTGTTCTTTGTTGAAGGGAAGTCTCAAAACATCTGGGTTGGACCGCATATGGTACTTCTAAGAGCCTCTCAAGAGAACAAGCCTTATCTAGAATTTTTTGGTCCGCCCTGTCACGCCCAGGGCATGCACAAACACGTGTGGGCACCAGCCCCTATCACTTTTGTAAAGGTCCTTCTTCCTTATCACAAGTCTGCTACTCATAACATTATGTGGTGTCATGGAGTAATGTACTCTAACATGAGAGAGAAAGCGTCTTTTGTTTTCACTTTATATTGAAACCTGTGTCAACAGGTGTAAAGTGTATTAACACTAGCTTTACACCTGTAAAATATCAGCAACTATCTGTGATAGAAGTGGCTGGCGTAATGACAGCTTGGCTTGCTTGAATCTCTGCCTTGTATTTGGCTAGAACTAGTTCTTTGATCTCGAACGGGTAGAGGGGCCCATGCAGGTTATTTTTTTTCACGATATACACCTTATAATTATAATTGATGTCCATCGCAATCCCTGCTTCCTAAAGTTAGAGCCTAGTGCACCACTGGAGTTCAATGGACTCCGAGAAATTTAAAAATGCATACTGCTAGTTTTGCCGCTGTTAATTTAACGTATACCATTGTCTGGTCTCGCAAATAAATAATAAGAGATACTTTATACATTTCAATATATACAGAAATACTTTATATATAAATATAATATAAGAGTCGCCAGAGGGACTTTGAAGGCTTTTCCAAAAATGTGCTTATTATACATGTACGACCTACTTTGGGTTTAGAAGTTTGTGAGAAGTCATTGAATATCGTATTCGGTTTTGATTCTCTGGTGAACTGACTAGTCCTGGTGCAGGTGCCAATGGCCAGATTAGAAGAATTCTGGGCTCTTGTCAAAGTCGTATTCGTTTTTTATTTTTCGGTGTATTGAATAGTCCACATAGTGTTCTTTGTTAAAGGGAAGTCTCAAAACTTCTGGGTTGGACCGCATATGGTACTTCTAAGAGCCTCTCGAGAGAACAAGCCTTATCTAGAATTTTTTGGTCCGCCCTGTCACGCCCAGTGCTTGCACAAACACGTGTGGGCACCAACCCCTATCACTTTTGTAAAGGTCCTTCTTCCTTATCACAAGTCTGCTACTCATAACATTATGTGGTGTCATGGAGTAATGTACTCTAACATGAGAGAGAAAGCGTCTTTTGTTTTCACTTTATATTGAAACCTGTGTCAACAGGTGTAAAGTGTATTAACACTAGCTTTACACCTGTAAAATATCAGCAACTATCTGTGATAGAAGTGGCTGGCGTAATGACAGCTTGGCTTGCTTGAATCTCTGCCTTGTATTTGGCTAGAACTAGTTCTTTGATCTCGAACGGGTAGAGGGGCCCATGCAGGTTATTTTTTTTCACGATATACACCTTATAATTATAATTGATGTCCATCGCAATCCCTGCTTCCTAAAGTTAGAGCCTAGTGCACCACTGGAGTTCAATGGACTCCGAGAAATTTAAAAATGCATACTGCTAGTTTTGCCGCTGTTAATTTAACGTATACCATTGTCTGGTCTCGCAAATAAATAATAAGAGATACTTTATACATTTCAATATATACAGAAATACTTTATATATAAATATAATATAAGAGTCGCCAGAGGGACTTTGAAGGCTTTTCCAAAAATGTGCTTATTATACATGTACGACCTACTTTGGGTTTAGAAGTTTGTGAGAAGTCATTGAATATCGTATTCGGTTTTGATTCTCTGGTGAACTGACTAGTCCTGGTGCAGGTGCCAATGGCCAGATTAGAAGAGTTCTGGGCTCTTGTCAAAGTCGTATTCGTTTTTTTTTCGGTGTATTGAATAGTCCACATGGTGTTCTTTGTTGAAGGGAAGTCTCAAACCTTCTGGGTTGGACCGCATATGGTACTTCTAAGAGCCTCTCGAGAGAACAAGCCTTATCTAGATTTTTTTGGTCCGTCCTGTCACGCCCAGGGCATGCACAAACACGTGTGGGCACCAACCCCTATCACTTTTGTAATGGTCCTTCTTCGTTATCACAAGTCTGCTACTCATAACATTATGTGGTGTCATGGAGTAATGTACTCTAACATGAGAGAGAAAGCGTCTTTTGTTTTCACTTTATATTGAAACCTGTGTCAACAGGTGTAAAGTGTATTAACACTAGCTTTACACCTGTAAAATATCAGCAACTATCTGTGATAGAAGTGGCTGGAGTAATGAAATTTTGGCTTGCTTGAATCTCTGCCTTGTATTTGGCTAGAACTAGTTCTTTGATCTCGAACGGGTAAAGGGGCCCATGCAGGTTAATTTTTTTCACGATATACACCTTATAATTATAATTGATGTCCATCGCAATCCCTGCTTCCTAAAGTTAGAGCCTAGTGCACCACTGGAGTCCAATAGACTCCGAGAAATTTAAAAATGCATACTGCTAGTTTTGCCGCTGTTAATTTAACATATACCATTGTCTGGTCTCGCAAATAAATAATAAGAGATACATTATATATTTCAATATATACAGAAATACTTTATATATTAATATAATATAAGAGTCTCCAGAGGGACTTTGAAGGCTGTTCCAAAACTGTGCTTATTATACATGTACGACCTACTTTGGGTTTAGAAGTTTGTGAGAAGTCATTGAATATCTTATTCGCTTTTGATTCTCTGGTTACTGACAAGTCCTGGTGCAGGTGCCAATGGCCAGATTAGAAGAATTCTGGGCTCTTGTCAAAGTCGTATTCGTTTTTTATTTTTCGGTGTATTGAATAGTCCACATAGTGTTCTTTGTTGAAGGGAAGTCTCAAAACATCTGGGTTGGACCGCATATGGTACTTCTAAGAGCCTCTCAAGAGAACAAGCCTTATCTAGAATTTTTTGGTCCGCCCTGTCACGCCCAGGGCATGCACAAACACGTGTGGGCACCAACCCCTATCACTTTTGTAAAGGTCCTTCTTCCTTATCACAAGTCTGCTACTCATAACATTATGTGGTGTCATGGAGTAATGTACTCTAACATGAGAGAGAAAGCGTCTTTTGTTTTCACTTTATATTGAAACCTGTGTCAACAGGTGTAAAGTGTATTAACACTAGCTTTACACCTGTAAAATATCAGCAACTATCTGTGATAGAAGTGGCTGGCGTAATGACAGCTTGGCTTGCTTGAATCTCTGCCTTGTATTTGGCTAGAACTAGTTCTTTGATCTCGAACGGGTAGAGGGGCCCATGCAGGTTATTTTTTTTCACGATATACACCTTATAATTATAATTGATGTCCATCGCAATCCCTGCTTCCTAAAGTTAGAGCCTAGTGCACCACTGGAGTTCAATGGACTCCGAGAAATTTAAAAATGCATACTGCTAGTTTTGCCGCTGTTAATTTAACGTATACCATTGTCTGGTCTCGCAAATAAATAATAAGAGATACTTTATACATTTCAATATATACAGAAATACTTTATATATAAATATAATATAAGAGTCGCCAGAGGGACTTTGAAGGCTTTTCCAAAAATGTGCTTATTATACATGTACGACCTACTTTGGGTTTAGAAGTTTGTGAGAAGTCATTGAATATCGTATTCGGTTTTGATTCTCTGGTGAACTGACTAGTCCTGGTGCAGGTGCCAATGGCCAGATTAGAAGAATTCTGGGCTCTTGTCAAAGTCGTATTCGTTTTTTATTTTTCGGTGTATTGAATAGTCCACATAGTGTTCTTTGTTAAAGGGAAGTCTCAAAACTTCTGGGTTGGACCGCATATGGTACTTCTAAGAGCCTCTCGAGAGAACAAGCCTTATCTAGAATTTTTTGGTCCGCCCTGTCACGCCCAGGGCTTGCACAAACACGTGTGGGCACCAACCCCTATCACTTTTGTAAAGGTCCTTCTTCCTTATCACAAGTCTGCTACTCATAACATTATGTGGTGTCATGGAGTAATGTACTCTAACATGAGAGAGAAAGCGTCTTTTGTTTTCACTTTATATTGAAACCTGTGTCAACAGGTGTAAAGTGTATTAACACTAGCTTTACACCTGTAAAATATCAGCAACTATCTGTGATAGAAGTGGCTGGCGTAATGACAGCTTGGCTTGCTTGAATCTCTGCCTTGTATTTGGCTAGAACTAGTTCTTTGATCTCGAACGGGTAGAGGGGCCCATGCAGGTTATTTTTTTTCACGATATACACCTTATAATTATAATTGATGTCCATCGCAATCCCTGCTTCCTAAAGTTAGAGCCTAGTGCACCACTGGAGTTCAATGGACTCCGAGAAATTTAAAAATGCATACTGCTAGTTTTGCCGCTGTTAATTTAACGTATACCATTGTCTGGTCTCGCAAATAAATAATAAGAGATACTTTATACATTTCAATATATACAGAAATACTTTATATATAAATATAATATAAGAGTCGCCAGAGGGACTTTGAAGGCTTTTCCAAAAATGTGCTTATTATACATGTACGACCTACTTTGGGTTTAGAAGTTTGTGAGAAGTCATTGAATATCGTATTCGGTTTTGATTCTCTGGTGAACTGACTAGTCCTGGTGCAGGTGCCAATGGCCAGATTAGAAGAGTTCTGGGCTCTTGTCAAAGTCGTATTCGTTTTTTTTTCGGTGTATTGAATAGTCCACATGGTGTTCTTTGTTGAAGGGAAGTCTCAAACCTTCTGGGTTGGACCGCATATGGTACTTCTAAGAGCCTCTCGAGAGAACAAGCCTTATCTAGATTTTTTTGGTCCGTCCTGTCACGCCCAGGGCATGCACAAACACGTGTGGGCACCAACCCCTATCACTTTTGTAATGGTCCTTCTTCGTTATCACAAGTCTGCTACTCATAACATTATGTGGTGTCATGGAGTAATGTACTCTAACATGAGAGAGAAAGCGTCTTTTGTTTTCACTTTATATTGAAACCTGTGTCAACAGGTGTAAAGTGTATTAACACTAGCTTTACACCTGTAAAATATCAGCAACTATCTGTGATAGAAGTGGCTGGAGTAATGAAATTTTGGCTTGCTTGAATCTCTGCCTTGTATTTGGCTAGAACTAGTTCTTTGATCTCGAACGGGTAAAGGGGCCCATGCAGGTTAATTTTTTTCACGATATACACCTTATAATTATAATTGATGTCCATCGCAATCCCTGCTTCCTAAAGTTAGAGCCTAGTGCACCACTGGAGTCCAATAGACTCCGAGAAATTTAAAAATGCATACTGTTAGTTTTGCCGCTGTTAATTTAACATATACCATTGTCTGGTCTCGCAAATAAATAATAAGAGATACATTATATATTTCAATATATACAGAAATACTTTATATATTAATATAATATAAGAGTCTCCAGAGGGACTTTGAAGGCTGTTCCAAAACTGTGCTTATTATACATGTACGACCTACTTTGGGTTTAGAAGTTTGTGAGAAGTCATTGAATATCTTATTCGGTTTTGATTCTCTGGTTACTGACAAGTCCTGGTGCAGGTGCCAATGGCCAGATTAGAAGAGTTCTGGGCTCTTGTCAAAGTCGTATTCGTTTTTTTTTTCGGTGTATTGAATAGTCCACATGGTGTTCTTTGTTGAAGGGAAGTCTCAAAACTTCTGGGTTGGACCGCATATGGTACTTCTAAGAGCCTCTCGAGAGAACAAGCCTTATCTAGATTTTTTTGGTCCGTCCTGTCACGCCCAGGGCATGAACAAACACGTGTGGGCACCAACCCCATCACTTTTGTAAAGGTCCTTCTTCCTTATCACAAGTCTGCTACTCATAACATTATGTGGTGTCATGGAGTAATGTACTCTAACATGAGAGAGAAAGCGTCTTTTGTTTTCACTTTATATTGAAACCTGTGTCAACAGGTGTAAAGTGTATTAACACTAGCTTTACACCTGTAAAATATCAGCAACTATCTGTGATAGAAGTGGCTGGCGTAATGACAGCTTGGCTTGCTTGAATCTCTGCCTTGTATTTGGCTAGAACTAGTTCTTTGATCTCGAACGGGTAAAGGGGCCCATGCAGGTTATTTTTTTTCACGATATACACCTTATAATTATAATTGATGTCCATCGCAATCCCTGCTTCCTAAAGTTAGAGCCTAGTGCACCACTGGAGTCCACTGGACTCCGAGAAATTAAAAAATGCATACTGCTAGTTTTGCCGCTGTTAATTTATCATATACCATTGTCTGGTCTCGCAAATAAATAATAAGAGATACATTATATATTTCAATATATACAGAAATACTTTATATATTAATATAATATAAGAGTCTCAAGAGGGACTTTGAAGGCTGTTCCAAAACTGTGCTTATTATACATGTACGACCTACTTTGGGTTTAGAAGTTTGTGAGAAGTCATTGAATATCTTATTCGGTTTTGATTCTCTGGTTACTGACAAGTCCTGGTGCAGGTGCCAATGGCCAGATTAGAAGAGTTCTGGGCTCTTGTCAAAGTCGTATTCGTTTTTTTTTCGGTGTATTGAATAGTCCACATGGTGTTCTTTGTTGAAGGGAAGTCTCAAAACTTCTGGGTTGGACCGCATATGGTACTTCTAAGAGCCTCTCGAGAGAACAAGCCTTATCTAGATTTTTTTGGTCCGTCCTGTCACGCCCAGGGCATGAACAAACACGTGTGGGCACCAACCCCATCACTTTTGTAATGGTCCTTCTTCGTTATCACAAGTCTGCTACTCATAACATTATGTGGTGTCATGGAGTAATGTACTCTAACATGAGAGAGAAAGCGTCTTTTGTTTTCACTTTATATTGAAACCTGTGTCAACAGGTGTAAAGTGTATTAACACTAGCTTTACACCTGTAAAATATCAGCAACTATCTGTGATAGAAGTGGCTGGAGTAATGAAATTTTGGCTTGCTTGAATCTCTGCCTTGTATTTGGCTAGAACTAGTTCTTTGATCTCGAACGGTTAAAGGGGCCCATGCATGTTAATTTTTTTCACGATATACACCTTATAATTATAATTGATGTCCATCGCAATCCCTGCTTCCTAAAGTTAGAGCCTAGTGCACCACTGGAGTCCAATAGACTCCGAGAAATTTAAAAATGCATACTGCTAGTTTTGCCGCTGTTAATTTAACATATACCATTGTCTGGTCTCGCAAATAAATAATAAGAGATACATTATATATTTCAATATATACAGAAATACTTTATATATTAATATAATATAAGAGTCTCCAGAGGGACTTTGAAGGCTGTTCCAAAACTGTGCTTATTATACATGTACGACCTACTTTGGGTTTAGAAGTTTGTGAGAAGTCATTGAATATCTTATTCGGTTTTGATTCTCTGGTTACTGACAAGTCCTGGTGCAGGTGCCAATGGCCAGATTAGAAGAGTTCTGGGCTCTTGTCAAAGTCGTATTCGTTTTTTTTTTCGGTGTATTGAATAGTCCACATGGTGTTCTTTGTTGAAGGGAAGTCTCAAAACTTCTGGGTTGGACCGCATATGGTACTTCTAAGAGCCTCTCGAGAGAACAAGCCTTATCTAGATTTTTTTGGTCCGTCCTGTCACGCCCAGGGCATGAACAAACACGTGTGGGCACCAACCCCATCACTTTTGTAATGGTCCTTCTTCCTTATCACAAGTCTGCTACTCATAACATTATGTGGTGTCATGGAGTAATGTACTCTAACATGAGAGAGAAAGCGTCTTTTGTTTTCACTTTATATTGAAACCTGTGTCAACAGGTGTAAAGTGTATTAACACTAGCTTTACACCTGTAAAATATCAGCAACTATCTGTGATAGAAGTGGCTGGCGTAATGACAGCTTGGCTTGCTTGAATCTCTGCCTTGTATTTGGCTAGAACTAGTTCTTTGATCTCGAACGGGTAAAGGGGCCCATGCAGGTTATTTTTTTTCACGATATACACCTTATAATTATAATTGATGTCCATCGCAATCCCTGCTTCCTAAAGTTAGAGCCTAGTGCACCACTGGAGTCCACTGGACTCCGAGAAATTAAAAAATGCATACTGCTAGTTTTGCCGCTGTTAATTTATCATATACCATTGTCTGGTCTCGCAAATAAATAATAAGAGATACATTATATATTTCAATATATACAGAAATACTTTATATATTAATATAATATAATATAAGAGTCTCAAGAGGGACTTTGAAGGCTGTTCCAAAACTGTGCTTATTATACATGTACGACCTACTTTGGGTTTAGAAGTTTGTGAGAAGTCATTGAATATCTTATTCGGTTTTGATTCTCTGGTTACTGACAAGTCCTGGTGCAGGTGCCAATGGCCAGATTAGAAGAGTTCTGGGCTCTTGTCAAAGTCGTATTCGTTTTTTTTTCGGTGTATTGAATAGTCCACATGGTGTTCTTTGTTGAAGGGAAGTCTCAAAACTTCTGGGTTGGACCGCATATGGTACTTCTAAGAGCCTCTCGAGAGAACAAGCCTTATCTAGATTTTTTTGGTCCGTCCTGTCACGCCCAGGGCATGAACAAACACGTGTGGGCACCAACCAAATCACTTTTGTAATGGTCCTTCTTCCTTATCACAAGTCTGCTTCTCATAACATTATGTGGTGTCATGGAGTAATGTACTCTAACATGAGAGAGAAAGCGTCTTTTGTTTTCACTTTATATTGAAACCTGTGTCAACAGGTGTAAAGTGTATTAACACTAGCTTTACACCTGTAAAATATCAGCAACTATCTGTGATAGAAGTGGCTGGCGTAATGACAGCTTGGCTTGCTTGAATCTCTGCCTTGTATTTGGCTAGAACTAGTTCTTTGATCTCGAACGGGTAAAGGGGCCCATGCAGGTTATTTTTTTTCACGATATACACCTTATAATTATAATTGATGTCCATCGCAATCCCTGCTTCCTAAAGTTAGAGCCTAGTGCACCACTGGAGTCCACTGGACTCCGAGAAATTAAAAAATGCATACTGCTAGTTTTGCCGCTGTTAATTTATCATATACCATTGTCTGGTCTCGCAAATAAATAATAAGAGATACATTATATATTTCAATATATACAGAAATACTTTATATATTAATATAATATAAGAGTCTCCAGAGGGACTTTGAAGGCTGTTCCAAAACTGTGCTTATTATACATGTACGACCTACTTTGGGTTTAGAAGTTTGTGAGAAGTCATTGAATATCTTATTCGGTTTTGATTCTCTGGTTACTGACAAGTCCTGGTGCAGGTGCCAATGGCCAGATTAGAAGAGTTCTGGGCTCTTGTCAAAGTCGTATTCGTTTTTTTTTCGGTGTATTGAATAGTCCACATGGTGTTCTTTGTTGAAGGGATGTCTCAAAACTTCTGGGTTGGACCGCATATGGTACTTCTAAGAGCCTCTCGAGAGAACAAGCCTTATCTAGATTTTTTTGGTCCGTCCTGTCACGCCCAGGGCATGAACAAACACGTGTGGGCACCAACCCCATCACTTTTGTAATGGTCCTTCTTCCTTATCACAAGTCTGCTTCTCATAACATTATGTGGTGTCATGGAGTAATGTACTCTAACATGAGAGAGAAAGCGTCTTTTGTTTTCATTTTATATTGAAACCTGTGTCAACAGGTGTAAAGTGTATTAACACTAGCTTTACACCTGTAAATTATCAGCAACTATCTGTGATAGAAGTGGCTGGCGTAATGACAGCTTGGCTTGCTTGAATCTCTGCCTTGTATTTGGCTAGAACTAGTTCTTTGATCTCGAACGGGTAAAGGGGCCCATGCAGGTTATTTTTTTTCACGATATACACCTTATAATTATAATTGATGTCCATCGCAATCCCTGCTTCCTAAAGTTAGAGCCTAGTGCACCACTGGAGTCCACTGGACTCCGAGAAATTAAAAAATGCATACTGCTAGTTTTGCCGCTGTTAATTTATCATATACCATTGTCTGGTCTCGCAAATAAATAATAAGAGATACATTATATATTTCAATATATACAGAAATACTTTATATATTAATATAATATAAGAGTCTCCAGAGGGACTTTGAAGGCTGTTCCAAAACTGTGCTTATTATACATGTACGACCTACTTTGGGTTTAGAAGTTTGTGAGAAGTCATTGAATATCTTATTCGGTTTTGATTCTCTGGTTACTGACAAGTCCTGGTGCAGGTGCCAATGGCCAGATTAGAAGAGTTCTGGGCTCTTGTCAAAGTCGTATTCGTTTTTTTTTCGGTGTATTGAATAGTCCACATGGTGTTCTTTGTTGAAGGGAAGTCTCAAAACTTCTGGGTTGGACCGCATATGGTACTTCTAAGAGCCTCTCGAGAGAACAAGCCTTATCTAGATTTTTTTGGTCCGTCCTGTCACGCCCAGGGCATGAACAAACACGTGTGGGCACCAACCCCATCACTTTTGTAATGGTCCTTCTTCCTTATCACAAGTCTGCTTCTCATAACATTATGTGGTGTCATGGAGTAATGTACTCTAACATGAGAGAGAAAGCGTCTTTTGTTTTCATTTTATATTGAAACCTGTGTCAACAGGTGTAAAGTGTATTAACACTAGCTTTACACCTGTAAATTATCAGCAACTATCTGTGATAGAAGTGGCTGGCGTAATGACAGCTTGGCTTGCTTGAATCTCTGCCTTGTATTTGGCTAGAACTAGTTCTTTGATCTCGAACGGGTAAAGGGGCCCATGCAGGTTATTTTTTTTCACGATATACACCTTATAATTATAATTGATGTCCATCGCAATCCCTGCTTCCTAAAGTTAGAGCCTAGTGCACCACTGGAGTCCACTGGACTCCGAGAAATTAAAAAATGCATACTGCTAGTTTTGCCGCTGTTAATTTATCATATACCATTGTCTGGTCTCGCAAATAAATAATAAGAGATACATTATATATTTCAATATATACAGAAATACTTTATATATTAATATAATATAAGAGTCTCCAGAGGGACTTTGAAGGCTGTTCCAAAAATGTGCTTATTATACATGTACGACCTACTTTGGGTTTAGAAGTTTGTGAGAAGTCATTGAATATCTTATTCGGTTTTGATTCTCTGGTGTACTGACTAGTCCTGGTGCAGGTGCCAATGGCCAGATTAGAAGAATTCTGGGCTCTTGTCAAAGTCGTATTCGTTTTTTATTTTTCGGTGTATTGAATAGTCCACATAGTGTTCTTTGTTGAAGGGAAGTCTCAAAACTTCTGGGTTTGACCGCATATGGTACTTCAAAGAGCCTCTCGAGAGAACAAGCCTTATCTAGAATTTTTTGGTCCGCCCTGTCACGCCCAGGGCATGCACAAACACGTGTGGGCACCAACCCCATCACTTTTGTAATGGTCCTTCTTCCTTATCACAAGTCTGCTACTCATAACATTATGTGGTGTCATGGAGTAATGTACTCTAACATGAGAGAGAAAGCGTCTTTTGTTTTCACTTTATATTGAAACCTGTGTCAACAGGTGTAAAGTGTATTAACACTAGCTTTACACCTGTAAAATATCAGCAACTATCTGTGATAGAAGTGGCTGGCGTAATGACAGCTTGGCTTGCTTAAATCTCTGCCTTGTATTTGGCTAGAACTAGTTCTTTGATCTCGAACGGTAAAGGGGACCATGCAGGTTATTTTTTTTCACGATATACACCTTATAATTATAATTGATGTCCATCGCAATCCCTGCTTCCTAAAGTTAGAGCCTAGTGCACCACTGGAGTCCACTGGACTCCGAGAAATTTAAAAATGCATACTGCTAGTTTTGCCGCTGTTAATTTATCATATACCATTGTCTGGTCTCGCAAATAAATAATAAGAGATACATAATATATTTCAATATATACAGAAATACTTTATATATTAATATAATATAAGAGTCTCCAGAGGGACTTTGAAGGCTGTTCCAAAACTGTGCTTATTATACATGTACGACCTACTTTGGGTTTAGAAGTTTGTGAGAAGTCATTGAATATCTTATTCGGTTTTGATTCTCTGGTTACTGACAAGTCCTGGTGCAGGTGCCAATGGCCAGATTAGAAGAGTTCTGGGCTCTTGTCAAAGTCGTATTCGTTTTTTTTTTTCGGTGTATTGAATAGTCCACATGGTGTTCTTTGTTGAAGGGAAGTCTCAAAACCTCTGGGTTGGACCGCATATGGTACTTCTAAGAGCCTCTCGAGAGAACAAGCCTTATCTAGATTTTTTTGGTCCGTCCTGTCACGCCCAGGGCATGAACAAACACGTGTGGGCACCAACCCCATCACTTTTGTAATGGTCCTTCTTCCTTATCACAAGTCTGCTTCTCATAACATTATGTGGTGTCATGGAGTAATGTACTCTAACATGAGAGAGAAAGCGTCTTTTGTTTTCATTTTATATTGAAACCTGTGTCAACAGGTGTAAAGTGTATTAACACTAGCTTTACACCTGTAAAATATCAGCAACTATCTGTGATAGAAGTGGCTGGCGTAATGACAGCTTGGCTTGCTTAAATCTCTGCCTTGTATTTGGCTAGAACTAGTTCTTTGATCTCGAACGGGTAAAGGGGCCCATGCAGGTTATTTTTTTCACGATATACACCTCATAATTATAATTGATGTCCATCGCAATCCCTGCTTCCTAAAGTTAGAGCCTAGTGCACCACTGGAGTCAACTGGACTCCGAGAAATTTAAAAATGCATACTGCTAGTTTTGCCGCTGTTAATTTAACGTATACCATTGTCTGGTCTCGCAAATAAATAATAAGAGATACTTTATACATTTCAATATATACAGAAATACTTTATATATAAATATAATATAAGAGTCGCCAGAGGGACTTTGAAGGCTTTTCCAAAAATGTGCTTATTATACATGTACGACCTACTTTGGGTTTAGAAGTTTGTGAGAAGTCATTGAATATCGTATTCGGTTTTGATTCTCTGGTTACTGACAAGTCCTGGTGCAGGTGCCAATGGCCAGATTAGAAGAGTTCTGGGCTCTTGTCAAAGTCGTATTCGTTTTTTTTTCGGTGTATTGAATAGTCCACATGGTGTTCTTTGTTGAAGGGAAGTCTCAAACCTTCTGGGTTGGACCGCATATGGTACTTCTAAGAGCCTCTCGAGAGAACAAGCCTTATCTAGATTTTTTTGGTCCGTCCTGTCACGCCCAGGGCATGCACAAACACGTGTGGGCACCAACCCCTATCACTTTTGTAATGGTCCTTCTTCGTTATCACAAGTCTGCTACTCATTACATTATGTGGTGTCATGGAGTAATGTACTCTAACATGAGAGAGAAAGCGTCTTTTGTTTTCACTTTATATTGAAACCTGTGTCAACAGGTGTAAAGTGTATTAACACTAGCTTTACACCTGTAAAATATCAGCAACTATCTGTGATAGAAGTGGCTGGAGTAATGAAATTTTGGCTTGCTTGAATCTCTGCCTTGTATTTGGCTAGAACTAGTTCTTTGATCTCGAACGGGTAAAGGGGCCCATGCAGTTTAATTTTTTTCACGATATACACCTTATAATTATAATTGATGTCCATCGCAATCCCTGCTTCCTAAAGTTAGAGCCTAGTGCACCACTGGAGTCCAATAGACTCCGAGAAATTTAAAAATGCATACTGCTAGTTTTGCCGCTGTTAATTTAACATATACCATTGTCTGGTCTTGCAAATAAATAATAAGAGATACTTTATGCCTTCCTCACTTAGCTTCCATAGAACGAGAGCTGCTTTAACCCGCGCTTTGTTTACTGGGCATGGATACAAAACAAGACAGTGTTTGAATCATAATGGCTATGGGCTGTTAGCCCAAAGCCGCTTTATTAATAAAATTTGTCAAAATATATAATTTGCTCTGATAAATCTAAAAATTGCCCAGTAAAGGTGAGGGCAAACAACGCCAAACAGGACTCCTGGGAGGGTAGGGAGGGGAAAAACGTTAGCGGATCCTTCGGCGACTGGCAGCAAATGACACCGTGCACGAGTGTTTCCCTAGCCTAGTGCTAATGGATAGGGGTCAATGCAATGCATCCCCAACAGGAGTCACGTGTGGACAGTTGTTATATAACAATAACACAGGGTCCCCATCAATGAATTATACTGCACAGGGTTCCGATTATAATATTATAGCATTAATTTGAATAACCCGTGGGAAAGCATAAAAAGTCTATTCGCAAGCAAATATTTTCTTTATGCCTTCCCCACTTAGCTTCCATAGAACGAGAGCTGCTTTAACCCGCGCTTTGTTTACTGGGCATGGATACAAAACAAGACAGTGTTTGAATCATAATGGCTATGGGCTGTTAGCCCAAAGCCGCTTTATTAATAAAATTTGTCAAAATATATAATTTGCTCTGATAAATCTAAAAATTGCCCAGTAAAGGTGAGGGCAAACAACGCCAAATGCATGGTGGGTGATAATCCACAATGCAGCCCCACCCAAGGGAAAAAGCAGCACTCGAGAACGATAGCACATATAAGCTACAATCATACCTTCGCATAGTGTTGCTACTTAAAGCAAAAACAAAATGCTTTGTCAATTATCCAATCACAACACAACAAGGACACAGCCCATGCAAATGTTTCCTGTATTGTGACAGGAGAAAAGTAAATGCCAATTTGATAAAGGCGGCAGACTTTCGCCCTTATGAACAAGCTACTAACAAAGCAATTGTACCGCAAAGACACCGCCCATGCAAGTGATTGCCAGTACTATGCAAGAAAAGAGAACAATTTAAGTTAAATGGATTCAAGCAAACTGCTACCCTTGTAAGCAGTTGCCTTGTCTGGATTGTAGCTCAACCTAAACTCAAGGATGGGCAAGAAATACACTACTATGCAAGTTGCTACATATGAGATGTACTGCACACACTCAATCTATCGCCCTTGCAAGTAGTGGAGTGTATACAGTACACATCATATGCCTTCGAGAACCAATGGATTCCCCAGCAATCGACCAGTTCTAAAAGGAAAAAATTGTACTAATTCACAAGACTATTGACCCGTATGTACTTCTGAAAGGCATTAGATTTCCAGCGTCCCATAATCCTGATCTGTGCATCAGATAACCCTTGCGCTGCCGCATGAGATGCAGCTCCAATCCGAAAGCTGTGCCCTTTATAAAATGATGGATTAAGACCTGAATGTCTTATAGCAAGTGACAGCAAGTTAGTGAATTTATCTCTAGTAACAGCATTACCAAAACTGTCCAAAAATAGGGGGCCCGCATGTGTACCCCTCAAAACTAAGTACTGCAGCAGTAAATTAACTGGACAAGGGCTGTTCTGGCGCTGAATTATCAGGGAGAAGGGACGCTGATTGTAGCTGTGTTTAAAATTATGAAAAGTCAATTTCAGAGCTTTAACCACACCGGTCTCCGCTTTGAGTTGGGATAGTTGAAAAATTGTTAACAGACTTCCTGTATTCTGAGTATGACTGGATTGAGTCATTTCCCCAACTCGTAAGAAAGCATAAAAGGCAAAACAGCACATTGATTGAAAAAGACATGATTCAAATTTCGTGGAACAAATAACAGGAGCTGCTGTAACCAAACGTTGTAGTATTGGCAAGGTGATGGGAAGCCGAGTATCAAGTTTAAAACCAATTTTGCTATAGCCTTTGAGTATCTGGATCACATAAAAAACCTTAGTTGGATCAGGAAGATTAGATAAACGATGTGAATAGCCCAGCGCAGATACATAAGTGTGAACAGTTGAAGGGGCATAGTGATGATCGAATAAATATGCAATAAAAAGAGCTACCATACTTGGCGATATGGGCAGCTGTACAGCACAATTCTGGAAGGTAGCGCTGAGGAACTGGTTAAATAAACGCCAAGCCCGTCTATAGGTAGGGATGGATGATTGCTGAAGGCTTGAAGCCATGAGTGTTTCAACTATGGGCCCCAATGTTGTGGCAACAGAGACAACGGAATTTCCGTCGGGTTGGAATGCATTGTTGCTGGGGCTTTTTCTTTGAAAACCTGAAGCTGGAGACGAGATAAAGAATCTGCTAAAATGTTATGCACACCTGGTATATGCTTTGCTCTGAAAAGAATATTATGTTTAAGACAAAGGGCGACCAAGTGGCGGACAAAAAACATTAGAGATTTATCCCGGCAGCTCTGTTTATTGATCACGTAAACCAATGCTTCGTTATCAGTAAAAAATAAAATGCACTGGTTGGTCATTCTATGCCCCCATAAATGTACACTAAGGACAATGGGATAGAATTCCAGAATAGCGATGTTCTTTCCTACCCATGTATCGGGCCATTGCCCATAGCACCATTCGTCACCAAAAACTGCCCCATAACCCAGAGAGCCTGCAGCATCAGTAAAGAGCCGAAGTTTAGGTGAGCTCACCCAGTGCTCGTCAAGGAAAAATGACTTGCAATTGAAGTTCTGAAGAAAAGACAGCCAAATTTTTAAGTCCTCCTCGGCACTTATATTTAGTCTGATCTTGTGGTGAGGGGCCCTAACATTAATAGTGAGATCTATCAGCCGCCTCAGAAAGGCCCTGCCAGGCATGACAACAGAACATGCGAAATTTAGCATTCCAATTAGCGACTGTAACTCCTGGAGGGACACCTTCTTTCTGCGCAAAAAACTAGTAATCAGCTGTATAGACTTGTCAATTTTGTCTTGTGGTAGGCGAGCCACTAACATTTGGGTATCAAGTTCAATACCCGCAAACTGCAAAGTAGTGGCAGGTCCCATTGTTTTCTCTGGTGCTATGGGAATACCCAGATAGTTACATAGGTCCAGAAAAAGTTGTAGTTGCGCCCTACATAGATCTTCGGTAGGGGCTATGATCAAAAAGTCATCAAGAAGGTGGAGGATTGAATGTATATGTAATTTGTTCCTAGCTATCCATTCCACAGCCGTACTAAAGGTTTCAAACGTTTTACAGGAGCTGGAACAACCCATAGGCATGCATCGATCATAATAGTAAGAGTCTCTCCATTTAAAACCCAACAAGGGGTAGTCCTTAGGATCGATAGGAATTATGCGAAATGCATTCTTTATGTCAGTCTTAGCAAGATAACAGCTGGTACCATTATGCCGAATAAATCGAATTGCGTCCTCGATAGTGGCATAACGGACGCTTGTATTAGCTGGCATTATGCCATCATTGATAGAAATCCCTTTAGGGAAAGAAAGATGATGTATAAGCCTAAATTCACCGGGTGTTTTCTTAGGTACAACCCCCAACGGAGATACCCGAAAGGGTGAAAATGGTGGGATTGCAAAGGGACCTGCAAGCCTATGGGCCTCCAGCTCTTTGAAGACCTTGGCATCAACAATTTCAGGATGTTCAGAAGCCGAAAGCAGGTTCTGAGATTCAAGGGGTTCTAATGTGCCTTCAAAATGCAAGGAAAAACCTGAATTGAAACCCTTAGACAGATAAGCAAAAATGGCTGGTTCATACCCAGAAAGTAAATGTAAAAAACGTTCACTTTTTACCGGGGTTGGAAGATTGGGGCCTGGCATGTTCCGATTGTCCTCCCGGTTGTTGCCGTTGGGGACGAAAACATTTAGTGGCAGGGTGGCTACCAGCACTGCAGAGATAACATGCATGCTTGAAGTCGCAACCCGAACATGCCTTGCCACTGTGGAAACGGTAACAGAAACCTTTTGGGATAGCCTGGTGTGATTTGTTTGGAATTCTTCCGGTACTGGCAGGTTTAGTTACCGAAACATGTGACCGAAGCCACAATTCGGAATGGATATTGGCCCATGGGAACAGGGAGGGGTTTACCTGGCGCAGCGTACGGAATGTTTCATCATAATAACGCCAATTGTGGCCACGATTAGCCAAATCATGGATCGTTTCCCCATATTTCATGAGGGCTGGGGCCTCATTGGGATATTTCTGGGTATAAACCGCCACAAAAATTCTGAAGGCTGATGCCCACATCTCCATAGTCAGATTCCGTTTAGGCCGAGTAGTGGGCTCTAGACAAATTGAGGGCTGCCGGCCCCCACTACCTGATGAGACACTTAACTGATATTTGTCCTCTGACCAGGGATTGCTTTATAGAATACCAAACTCTAAAAATTCATTATCCCAAATCTTCGCCTTTGTCTTTGTGGAAACTCTTGTGTCGAGCGAAAATTGAACTGTCTGAAGGTCATGTGTAGGGGGTGGTGGAGGGTCCTTCTCACCTGAGAGCAGGCCCCGAACGTTGGCGATGGCTGACTCCACCAATGCATCGGTGCGCGTTTGGGGTGGAACCTCCACTGGTGTATTAGCTTCTTCAGCAGGAACCCGCTGTGGGAGGAGAGGTATAAGGGCATCTGTGACCCTGGTTGTGACCGTTGAAATGATCATCTCCAACGTGTCTGGTGACAAGGTTGCGTGTGGTGGTATGACCGTTGGCTCTCTGTTATTTACGGCTGATGGTGGTGCGACAATTTCCTCCGTGTTGTTAACGGCTGGTGGAGGGTCGACCATTAACCCGGTTCTCCTTGCTTGCAGCCGAGCAGATCTAGGCCTTTTAGCTGGCTGAATTGGAGGTGGTGGTGGTCGGCGTTTCCTAGGCATGGTCTACTTCTATAGGAAAATAGTACAAATCTATCTGCAAAAGATAGGTACATGGAGCTGATGTAATATCATCCTCCAAAATTAATAAATTAGAGGAATGAAACCCCCAAATAATAAACATATAACAATGGGAGGATTGAAACCACCACAGCATCAGTGCAAGAAAGCAAATCACAGCAAAATGAGAAACAAAATGATAAACAGGAGGATTGAAGCCCCATACAATCTACTAGAGAGAAAAATATAATAGAAAAGGAGGATTGAAAAACCCCCAGAAAACAAATTACTGTACAAGGAGTAAAGCCTTGTGCAAATAATTAACAAGAGGATTAAAGCCCCATAAAATCTTAGGGACAAGGGGAGGAATAAAGCCCCCACGAAGCCAATTGTAAGGATTTAAGCCTCACAGAATTAATAAACACGAGGATTGAAGCCCCATGAAGTCCGCGAGTTGATATAAACCTCTCGCGATTGAGAGCAGAAGGAGGATTAAAGCCCCCACAAGGCAAATTTCAAGCCGAACTTAAACAACAAAATATAATGTATGACTCCTCGTAAGGGAAATTTAATTGTACAAACATCGGATATAACATACCCGCAGTTATGAAGCAACTATGCAAGAAAGAAAATATCAAAATGCCAAAACCGTTAAATACTTCGCTATTAGTTCGGTAAAACAGTGGAGGTCAAAGAGGGTCAACAGCTCAAGTAAACAGTACGATAAAAACAGATTTTGAACAGATTAGTGCCACCACAATAAGAACGGAGTAAGTAATAGTAGTTCGGCTAAATTCAATGAGTGAAAAAAGAGGCAATCCGTAAGGCCTATCAGTCATCAACAAACCTACCGATCGTTAAAGATGAGTTTCGGTCTCCGTTGTCTTGAGTAAGTTGATTGAATGAATGATAGCACCGCGATAGCTACGATACAGCATATACTGGCTATCTTGAGACAAATGAACTCCATCACGCAGGAATGGAGTATGGAAAGGGTTTTTAAAACCCCTGTGTGACCAGCAGAACACGTTTGGCAAGGACTCGAGAAGAACACTCGAGATTTGGTTAAGAGTTTCAGCATTTCTGTTAAATACGCGGTGACCGCGGAATGCACGCCCCCGTGGGATAACATGGCATAAACCGACGACGCGAACGGAATACTCGTTGCGTAAGAGCAACACTAATTCTTCAATGCGTGAGCCAACAACTTCAGGACCAACACAGGAAAGGTCATTGGTACCGATTTCAATAATAACTACATCGGGAGAGGACCGAGAAACGACATGGAGATCCCTGGCGCGAAGCCAAGGAACAGTGCGTCCTCCCACGCCGTGCAAAATAACATGGATGCTACCAGCAAAACCAAAGGAAAGATCCGCCCGGGAATCAAAATTAGCCGAAAGATCCGAATGTAGACGACGGACAAAAGAATGTCCTAAGATGAGAACTTTAGGTATATCAGAAGCCATAACAACTCACCGAAAAACTTTAGCGGATCCTTCGGCGACTGGCAGCAAATGACACCGTGCACGAGTGTTTCCCTAGCCTAGTGCTAATGGATAGGGGTCAATGCAATGCATCCCCAACAGGAGTCACGTGTGGACAGTTGTTATATAACAATAACACAGGGTCCCCATCAATGAATTATACTGCACAGGGTTCCGATTATAATATTATAGCATTAATTTGAATAACCCGTGGGAAAGCATAAAAAGTCTATTCGCAAGCAAATATTTTCTTTATACATTTCAATATATACAGAAATACTTTATATATTAATATAATATAAGAGTCTCCAGAGGGACTTTGAAGGCTGTTCCAAAAATGTGCTAATTATACATGTACGACCTACTTTGTGTTTAGAAGTTTGTCAGAAGTCATTGAATATCTTATTCGGTTTTGATTTATCTGGTGTACTGACTAGTCCTGGTGCAGGTGCCAATGGCCAGATTAGAAGAGTTCTGGGCTCTTGTCAAAGTCGTATTCGGTTTTTTATTTTTCGGTGTATTGAATAGTCCACATAGTGTTCTTTGTTGAAGGGAAGTCTCAAAACTTCTGTGTTGGACCGCATATGGTACTTCTAAGAGCCTCTCGAGAGAACAAGCCTTATCTAGATTTTTTTGGTCCGTCCTGTCACGCCCAGGGCATGCACAAACACGTGTGGGCCTCACCCCCCATCACTTTTGTAATGGTCCTTCTTCCTTATCACAAGTCTGCTACTCATAACATTATGTGGTGTCATGGAGTAATGTACTCTAACATGAGAGAGAAAGCGTCTTTTGTTTCACTTTATTTTGAAACCTGTGTCAACAGGTGTAAAGTGTATTAACACTAGCTTTACACCTGTAAAATATTAACAACTATCTGTGATAGAAGTGGCTGGCGTAATGACAGCTTGGCTTGCTTGAATCTCTGCCTTGTATTTGGCTAGAACTAGTTCTTTGATCTCGAACGGGTAAAGGGGCCCATGCAGGTTATTTTTTTTCACGATATATACGTTATAATTATAATCGATGTCCATCGCAATCCCTGCTTCCTAAAGTTAGAGCCTAGTGCACCACTGGAGTCCACTGGACTCCGAGAAATTTAAAAATGCATACTGCTAGTTTTGCCGCTGTTAATTTATCATATACCATTGTCTGGTCTCGCAAATAAATAATAAGAGATACATTATATATTTCAATATATACAGAAATACTTTATATATTAATATAATATAAGAGTCTCCAGAGGGACTTTGAAGGCTGTTCCAAAACTGTGCTTATTATACATGTACGACCTACTTTGGGTTTAGAAGTTTGTGAGAAGTCATTGAATATCTTATTCGGTTTTGATTCTCTGGTTACTGACAAGTCCTGGTGCAGGTGCCAATGGCCAGATTAGAAGAGTTCTGGGCTCTTGTCAAAGTCGTATTCGTTTTTTTTTTCGGTGTATTGAATAGTCCACATGGTGTTCTTTGTTGAAGGGAAGTCTCAAAACTTCTGGGTTGGACCGCATATGGTACTTCTAAGAGCCTCTCGAGAGAACAAGCCTTATCTAGATTTTTTTGGTCCGTCCTGTCACGCCCAGGGCATGCACAAACACGTGTGGGCCTCACCCCCCATCACTTTTGTAATGGTCCTTCTTCCTTATCACAAGTCTGCTACTCATAACATTATGTGGTGTCATGGAGTAATGTACTCTAACATGAGAGAGAAAGCGTCTTTTGTTTTCATTTTATATTGAAACCTGTGTCAACAGGTGTAAAGTGTATTAACACTAGCTTTACACCTGTAAATTATCAGCAACTATCTGTGATAGAAGTGGCTGGCGTAATGACAGCTTGGCTTGCTTGAATCTCTGCCTTGTATTTGGCTAGAACTAGTTCTTTGATCTCGAACGGGTAAAGGGGCCCATGCAGGTTATTTTTTTTAACGATATACACCTTATAATTATAATTGATGTCCATCGCAATCCCTGCTTCCTAAAGTTAGAGCCTAGTGCACCACTGGAGTCCAATGGACTCCGAGAAATTTAAAAATGCATACTGCTAGTTTTGCCGCTGTTAATTTATCATATACCATTGTCTGGTCTCGCAAATAAATAATAAGAGATACATTATATATTTCAATATATACAGAAATACTTTATATATTAATATAATATAAGAGTCTCCAGAGGGACTTTGAAGGCTGTTCCAAAACTGTGCTTATTATACATGTACGACCTACTTTGGGTTTAGAAGTTTGTGAGAAGTCATTGAATATCTTATTCGGTTTTGATTCTCTGGTTACTGACAAGTCCTGGTGCAGGTGCCAATGGCCAGATTAGAAGAGTTCTGGGCTCTTGTCAAAGTCGTATTCGTTTTTTTTTTTCGGTGTATTGAATAGTCCACATGGTGTTCTTTGTTGAAGGGAAGTCTCAAAACTTCTGGGTTGGACCGCATATGGTACTTCTAAGAGCCTCTCGAGAGAACAAGCCTTATCTAGATTTTTTTGGTCCGTCCTGTCACGCCCAGGGCATGAACAAACACGTGTGGGCACCAACCCCATCACTTTTGTAATGGTCCTTCTTCCTTATCACAAGTCTGCTTCTCATAACATTATGTGGTGTCATGGAGTAATGTACTCTAACATGAGAGAGAAAGCGTCTTTTGTTTTCATTTTATATTTAAACCTGTGTCAACAGGTGTAAAGTGTATTAACACTAGCTTTACACCTGTAAATTATCAGCAACTATCTGTGATAGAAGTGGCTGACGTAATGACAGCTTGGCTTGCTTGAATCTCTGCCTTGTATTTGGCTAGAACTAGTTCTTTGATCTCGAACGGGTAAAGGGGCCCATGCAGGTTATTTTTTTTCACGATATACACCTTATAATTATAATTGATGTCCATCGCAATCCCTGCTTCCTAAAGTTAGAGCCTAGTGCACCACTGGAGTCCACTGGACTCCGAGAAATTTAAAAATGCATACTGCTAGTTTTGCCGCTGTTAATTTATCATATACCATTGTCTGGTCTCGCAAATAAATAATAAGAGATACATTATATATTTGAATATATACAGAAATACTTTATATATTAATATAATATAAGAGTCTCCAGAGGGACTTTGAAGGCTGTTCCAAAAATGTGCTTATTATACATGTACGACCTACTTTGGGTTTAGAAGTTTGTGAGAAGTCATTGAATATCTTATTCGGTTTTGATTCTCTGGTGTACTGACTAGTCCTGGTGCAGGTGCCAATGGCCAGATTAGAAGAATTCTGGGCTCTTGTCAAAGTCGTATTCGTTTTTTATTTTTCGGTGTATTGAATAGTCCACATAGTGTTCTTTGTTGAAGGGAAGTCTCAAAACTTCTGGGTTGGACCGCATATGGTACTTCTAAGAGCCTCTCGAGAGAACAAGCCTTATCTAGAATTTTTTGGTCCGCCCTGTCACGCCCAGGGCATGCACAAACACGTGTGGGCACCAAACCCATCACTTTTGTAATGGTCCTTCTTTCTTATCACAAGTCTGCTACTCATAACATTATGTGGTGTCATGGAGTAATGTACTCTAACATGAGAGAGAAAGCGTCTTTTGTTTTCACTTTATATTGAAACCTGTGTCAACAGGTGTAAAGTGTATTAACACTAGCTTTACACCTGTAAAATATCAGCAACTATCTGTGATAGAAGTGGCTGGCGTAATGACAGCTTGGCTTGCTTAAATCTCTGCCTTGTATTTGGCTAGAACTAGTTCTTTGATCTCGAACGGGTAGAGGGGCCCATGCAGGTTATTTTTTTTCACGATATACACCTTATAATTATAATTGATGCCCATCGCAATCCCTGCTTCCTAAAGTTAGAGCCTAGTGCACCACTGGAGTTCAATGGACTCCGAGAAATTTAAAAATGCATACTGCTAGTTTTGCCGCTGTTAATTTAACGTATACCATTGTCTGGTCTCGCAAATAAATAATAAGAGATACTTTATACATTTCAATATATACAGAAATACTTTATATATAAATATAATATAAGAGTCGCCAGAGGGACTTTGAAGGCTTTTCCAAAAATGTGCTTATTATACATGTACGACCTACTTTGGGTTTAGAAGTTTGTGAGAAGTCATTGAATATCGTATTCGGTTTTGATTCTCTGGTGAACTGACTAGTCCTGGTGCAGGTGCCAATGGCCAGATTAGAAGAATTCTGGGCTCTTGTCAAAGTCGTATTCGTTTTTTATTTTTCGGTGTATTGAATAGTCCACATAGTGTTCTTTGTTAAAGGGAAGTCTCAAAACTTCTGGGTTGGACCGCATATGGTACTTCTAAGAGCCTCTCGAGAGAACAAGCCTTATCTAGATTTTTTTTGGTCCGTCCTGTCACGCCCAGGGCATGCACAAACACGTGTGGGCCTCACCCCCCATCACTTTTGTAATGGTCTCTCTTCCTTATCACAAGTCTGCTACTCATAACATTATGTGGTGTCATGGAGTAATGTACTCTTACATGAGAGAGAAAGCGTCTTTTGTTTTAATTTTATATTGAAACCTGTGTCAACAGGTGTAAAGTGTATTAACACTAGCTTTACACCTATAAAATATCAACAACTATCTGTGATAGAAGTGGCTGGCGTAATGACAGCTTGGCTTGCTTGAATCTCTGCCTTGTATTTGGCTAGAACTAGTTCTTTGATCTCGAACGGGTAAAGGGGCCCATGCAGATTATTTTTTTTCACGATATACACCTTATAATTATAATCGATGTCCATCGCAATCCCTGTTTCCTAAAGTTAGAGCCTAGTGCACCACTGGAGTCCACTGGACTCCGAGAAATTTAAAAATGCATACTGCTAGTTTTGCCGCTGTTAATTTATCATATACCATTGTCTGGTCTCGCAAATAAATAATAAGAGATACATTATATATTTCAATATATACAGAAATACTTTATATATTAATATAATATAAGAGTCTCCAGAGGGACTTTGAAGGCTTTTCCAAAAATGTGCTTATTATACATGTACGACCTACTTTGGGTTTAGAAGTTTGTGAGAAGTCATTGAATATCTTATTCGGTTTTGATTCTCTGGTGTACTGACTAGTCCTGGTGCAGGTGCCAATGGCCAGATTAGAAGAATTGTGGGCTCTTGTCAAAGTCGTATTCGTTTTTTATTTTTCGGTGTATTGAATAGTCCACATGGTGTTCTTTGTTGAAGGGAAGTCTCAAACCTTCTGGGTTGGACCGCATATGGTACTTCTAAGAGCCTCTCGAGAGAACAAGCCTTATCTAGATTTTTTTGGTCCGTCCTGTCACGCCCAGGGCATGCACAAACACGTGTGGGCACCAACCCCTATCACTTTTGTAATGGTCCTTCTTCGTTATCACAAGTCTGCTACTCATTACATTATGTGGTGTCATGGAGTAATGTACTCTAACATGAGAGAGAAAGCGTCTTTTGTTTTCACTTTATATTGAAACCTGTGTCAACAGGTGTAAAGTGTATTAACACTAGCTTTACACCTGTAAAATATCAGCAACTATCTGTGATAGAAGTGGCTGGAGTAATGAAATTTTGGCTTGCTTGAATCTCTGCCTTGTATTTGGCTAGAACTAGTTCTTTGATCTCGAACGGGTAAAGGGGCCCATGCAGTTTAATTTTTTTCACGATATACACCTTATAATTATAATTGATGTCCATCGCAATCCCTGCTTCCTAAAGTTAGAGCCTAGTGCACCACTGGAGTCCAATAGACTCCGAGAAATTTAAAAATGCATACTGCTAGTTTTGCCGCTGTTAATTTAACATATACCATTGTCTGGTCTTGCAAATAAATAATAAGAGATACTTTATGCCTTCCTCACTTAGCTTCCATAGAACGAGAGCTGCTTTAACCCGCGCTTTGTTTACTGGGCATGGATACAAAACAAGACAGTGTTTGAATCATAATGGCTATGGGCTGTTAGCCCAAAGCCGCTTTATTAATAAAATTTGTCAAAATATATAATTTGCTCTGATAAATCTAAAAATTGCCCAGTAAAGGTGAGGGCAAACAATGCCAAACAGGACTCCTGGGAGGGTAGGGAGGGGAAAAACGTTAGCGGATCCTTCGGCGACTGGCAGCAAATGACACCGTGCACGAGTGTTTCCCTAGCCTAGTGCTAATGGATAGGGGTCAATGCAATGCATCCCCAACAGGAGTCACGTGTGGACAGTTGTTATATAACAATAACACAGGGTCCCCATCAATGAATTATACTGCACAGGGTTCCGATTATAATATTATAGCATTAATTTGAATAACCCGTGGGAAAGCATAAAAAGTCTATTCGCAAGCAAATATTTTCTTTATGCCTTCCCCACTTAGCTTCCATAGAACGAGAGCTGCTTTAACCCGCGCTTTGTTTACTGGGCATGGATACAAAACAAGACAGTGTTTGAATCATAATGGCTATGGGCTGTTAGCCCAAAGCCGCTTTATTAATAAAATTTGTCAAAATATATAATTTGCTCTGATAAATCTAAAAATTGCCCAGTAAAGGTGAGGGCAAACAACGCCAAATGCATGGTGGGTGATAATCCACAATGCAGCCCCACCCAAGGGAAAAAGCAGCACTCGAGAACGATAGCACATATAAGCTACAATCATACCTTCGCATAGTGTTGCTACTTAAAGCAAAAACAAAATGCTTTGTCAATTATCCAATCACAACACAACAAGGACACAGCCCATGCAAATGTTTCCTGTATTGTGACAGGAGAAAAGTAAATGCCAATTTGATAAAGGCGGCAGACTTTCGCCCTTATGAACAAGCTACTAACAAAGCAATTGTACCGCAAAGACACCGCCCATGCAAGTGATTGCCAGTACTATGCAAGAAAAGAGAACAATTTAAGTTAAATGGATTCAAGCAAACTGCTACCCTTGTAAGCAGTTGCCTTGTCTGGATTGTAGCTCAACCTAAACTCAAGGATGGGCAAGAAATACACTACTATGCAAGTTGCTACATATGAGATGTACTGCACACACTCAATCTATCGCCCTTGCAAGTAGTGGAGTGTATACAGTACACATCATATGCCTTCGAGAACCAATGGATTCCCCAGCAATCGACCAGTTCTAAAAGGAAAAAATTGTACTAATTCACAAGACTATTGACCCGTATGTACTTCTGAAAGGCATTAGATTTCCAGCGTCCCATAATCCTGATCTGTGCATCAGATAACCCTTGCGCTGCCGCATGAGATGCAGCTCCAATCCGAAAGCTGTGCCCTTTATAAAATGATGGATTAAGACCTGAATGTCTTATAGCAAGTGACAGCAAGTTAGTGAATTTATCTCTAGTAACAGCATTACCAAAACTGTCCAAAAATAGGGGGCCCGCATGTGTACCCCTCAAAACTAAGTACTGCAGCAGTAAATTAACTGGACAAGGGCTGTTCTGGCGCTGAATTATCAGGGAGAAGGGACGCTGATTGTAGCTGTGTTTAAAATTATGAAAAGTCAATTTCAGAGCTTTAACCACACCGGTCTCCGCTTTGAGTTGGGATAGTTGAAAAATTGTTAACAGACTTCCTGTATTCTGAGTATGACTGGATTGAGTCATTTCCCCAACTCGTAAGAAAGCATAAAAGGCAAAACAGCACATTGATTGAAAAAGACATGATTCAAATTTCGTGGAACAAATAACAGGAGCTGCTGTAACCAAACGTTGTAGTATTGGCAAGGTGATGGGAAGCCGAGTATCAAGTTTAAAACCAATTTTGCTATAGCCTTTGAGTATCTGGATCACATAAAAAACCTTAGTTGGATCAGGAAGATTAGATAAACGATGTGAATAGCCCAGCGCAGATACATAAGTGTGAACAGTTGAAGGGGCATAGTGATGATCGAATAAATATGCAATAAAAAGAGCTACCATACTTGGCGATATGGGCAGCTGTACAGCACAATTCTGGAAGGTAGCGCTGAGGAACTGGTTAAATAAACGCCAAGCCCGTCTATAGGTAGGGATGGATGATTGCTGAAGGCTTGAAGCCATGAGTGTTTCAACTATGGGCCCCAATGTTGTGGCAACAGAGACAACGGAATTTCCGTCGGGTTGGAATGCATTGTTGCTGGGGCTTTTTCTTTGAAAACCTGAAGCTGGAGACGAGATAAAGAATCTGCTAAAATGTTATGCACACCTGGTATATGCTTTGCTCTGAAAAGAATATTATGTTTAAGACAAAGGGCGACCAAGTGGCGGACAAAAAACATTAGAGATTTATCCCGGCAGCTCTGTTTATTGATCACGTAAACCAATGCTTCGTTATCAGTAAAAAATAAAATGCACTGGTTGGTCATTCTATGCCCCCATAAATGTACACTAAGGACAATGGGATAGAATTCCAGAATAGCGATGTTCTTTCCTACCCATGTATCGGGCCATTGCCCATAGCACCATTCGTCACCAAAAACTGCCCCATAACCCAGAGAGCCTGCAGCATCAGTAAAGAGCCGAAGTTTAGGTGAGCTCACCCAGTGCTCGTCAAGGAAAAATGACTTGCAATTGAAGTTCTGAAGAAAAGACAGCCAAATTTTTAAGTCCTCCTCGGCACTTATATTTAGTCTGATCTTGTGGTGAGGGGCCCTAACATTAATAGTGAGATCTATCAGCCGCCTCAGAAAGGCCCTGCCAGGCATGACAACAGAACATGCGAAATTTAGCATTCCAATTAGCGACTGTAACTCCTGGAGGGACACCTTCTTTCTGCGCAAAAAACTAGTAATCAGCTGTATAGACTTGTCAATTTTGTCTTGTGGTAGGCGAGCCACTAACATTTGGGTATCAAGTTCAATACCCGCAAACTGCAAAGTAGTGGCAGGTCCCATTGTTTTCTCTGGTGCTATGGGAATACCCAGATAGTTACATAGGTCCAGAAAAAGTTGTAGTTGCGCCCTACATAGATCTTCGGTAGGGGCTATGATCAAAAAGTCATCAAGAAGGTGGAGGATTGAATGTATATGTAATTTGTTCCTAGCTATCCATTCCACAGCCGTACTAAAGGTTTCAAACGTTTTACAGGAGCTGGAACAACCCATAGGCATGCATCGATCATAATAGTAAGAGTCTCTCCATTTAAAACCCAACAAGGGGTAGTCCTTAGGATCGATAGGAATTATGCGAAATGCATTCTTTATGTCAGTCTTAGCAAGATAACAGCTGGTACCATTATGCCGAATAAATCGAATTGCGTCCTCGATAGTGGCATAACGGACGCTTGTATTAGCTGGCATTATGCCATCATTGATAGAAATCCCTTTAGGGAAAGAAAGATGATGTATAAGCCTAAATTCACCGGGTGTTTTCTTAGGTACAACCCCCAACGGAGATACCCGAAAGGGTGAAAATGGTGGGATTGCAAAGGGACCTGCAAGCCTATGGGCCTCCAGCTCTTTGAAGACCTTGGCATCAACAATTTCAGGATGTTCAGAAGCCGAAAGCAGGTTCTGAGATTCAAGGGGTTCTAATGTGCCTTCAAAATGCAAGGAAAAACCTGAATTGAAACCCTTAGACAGATAAGCAAAAATGGCTGGTTCATACCCAGAAAGTAAATGTAAAAAACGTTCACTTTTTACCGGGGTTGGAAGATTGGGGCCTGGCATGTTCCGATTGTCCTCCCGGTTGTTGCCGTTGGGGACGAAAACATTTAGTGGCAGGGTGGCTACCAGCACTGCAGAGATAACATGCATGCTTGAAGTCGCAACCCGAACATGCCTTGCCACTGTGGAAACGGTAACAGAAACCTTTTGGGATAGCCTGGTGTGATTTGTTTGGAATTCTTCCGGTACTGGCAGGTTTAGTTACCGAAACATGTGACCGAAGCCACAATTCGGAATGGATATTGGCCCATGGGAACAGGGAGGGGTTTACCTGGCGCAGCGTACGGAATGTTTCATCATAATAACGCCAATTGTGGCCACGATTAGCCAAATCATGGATCGTTTCCCCATATTTCATGAGGGCTGGGGCCTCATTGGGATATTTCTGGGTATAAACCGCCACAAAAATTCTGAAGGCTGATGCCCACATCTCCATAGTCAGATTCCGTTTAGGCCGAGTAGTGGGCTCTAGACAAATTGAGGGCTGCCGGCCCCCACTACCTGATGAGACACTTAACTGATATTTGTCCTCTGACCAGGGATTGCTTTATAGAATACCAAACTCTAAAAATTCATTATCCCAAATCTTCGCCTTTGTCTTTGTGGAAACTCTTGTGTCGAGCGAAAATTGAACTGTCTGAAGGTCATGTGTAGGGGGTGGTGGAGGGTCCTTCTCACCTGAGAGCAGGCCCCGAACGTTGGCGATGGCTGACTCCACCAATGCATCGGTGCGCGTTTGGGGTGGAACCTCCACTGGTGTATTAGCTTCTTCAGCAGGAACCCGCTGTGGGAGGAGAGGTATAAGGGCATCTGTGACCCTGGTTGTGACCGTTGAAATGATCATCTCCAACGTGTCTGGTGACAAGGTTGCGTGTGGTGGTATGACCGTTGGCTCTCTGTTATTTACGGCTGATGGTGGTGCGACAATTTCCTCCGTGTTGTTAACGGCTGGTGGAGGGTCGACCATTAACCCGGTTCTCCTTGCTTGCAGCCGAGCAGATCTAGGCCTTTTAGCTGGCTGAATTGGAGGTGGTGGTGGTCGGCGTTTCCTAGGCATGGTCTACTTCTATAGGAAAATAGTACAAATCTATCTGCAAAAGATAGGTACATGGAGCTGATGTAATATCATCCTCCAAAATTAATAAATTAGAGGAATGAAACCCCCAAATAATAAACATATAACAATGGGAGGATTGAAACCACCACAGCATCAGTGCAAGAAAGCAAATCACAGCAAAATGAGAAACAAAATGATAAACAGGAGGATTGAAGCCCCATACAATCTACTAGAGAGAAAAATATAATAGAAAAGGAGGATTGAAAAACCCCCAGAAAACAAATTACTGTACAAGGAGTAAAGCCTTGTGCAAATAATTAACAAGAGGATTAAAGCCCCATAAAATCTTAGGGACAAGGGGAGGAATAAAGCCCCCACGAAGCCAATTGTAAGGATTTAAGCCTCACAGAATTAATAAACACGAGGATTGAAGCCCCATGAAGTCCGCGAGTTGATATAAACCTCTCGCGATTGAGAGCAGAAGGAGGATTAAAGCCCCCACAAGGCAAATTTCAAGCCGAACTTAAACAACAAAATATAATGTATGACTCCTCGTAAGGGAAATTTAATTGTACAAACATCGGATATAACATACCCGCAGTTATGAAGCAACTATGCAAGAAAGAAAATATCAAAATGCCAAAACCGTTAAATACTTCGCTATTAGTTCGGTAAAACAGTGGAGGTCAAAGAGGGTCAACAGCTCAAGTAAACAGTACGATAAAAACAGATTTTGAACAGATTAGTGCCACCACAATAAGAACGGAGTAAGTAATAGTAGTTCGGCTAAATTCAATGAGTGAAAAAAGAGGCAATCCGTAAGGCCTATCAGTCATCAACAAACCTACCGATCGTTAAAGATGAGTTTCGGTCTCCGTTGTCTTGAGTAAGTTGATTGAATGAATGATAGCACCGCGATAGCTACGATACAGCATATACTGGCTATCTTGAGACAAATGAACTCCATCACGCAGGAATGGAGTATGGAAAGGGTTTTTAAAACCCCTGTGTGACCAGCAGAACACGTTTGGCAAGGACTCGAGAAGAACACTCGAGATTTGGTTAAGAGTTTCAGCATTTCTGTTAAATACGCGGTGACCGCGGAATGCACGCCCCCGTGGGATAACATGGCATAAACCGACGACGCGAACGGAATACTCGTTGCGTAAGAGCAACACTAATTCTTCAATGCGTGAGCCAACAACTTCAGGACCAACACAGGAAAGGTCATTGGTACCGATTTCAATAATAACTACATCGGGAGAGGACCGAGAAACGACATGGAGATCCCTGGCGCGAAGCCAAGGAACAGTGCGTCCTCCCACGCCGTGCAAAATAACATGGATGCTACCAGCAAAACCAAAGGAAAGATCCGCCCGGGAATCAAAATTAGCCGAAAGATCCGAATGTAGACGACGGACAAAAGAATGTCCTAAGATGAGAACTTTAGGTATATCAGAAGCCATAACAACTCACCGAAAAACTTTAGCGGATCCTTCGGCGACTGGCAGCAAATGACACCGTGCACGAGTGTTTCCCTAGCCTAGTGCTAATGGATAGGGGTCAATGCAATGCATCCCCAACAGGAGTCACGTGTGGACAGTTGTTATATAACAATAACACAGGGTCCCCATCAATGAATTATACTGCACAGGGTTCCGATTATAATATTATAGCATTAATTTGAATAACCCGTGGGAAAGCATAAAAAGTCTATTCGCAAGCAAATATTTTCTTTATACATTTCAATATATACAGAAATACTTTATATATTAATATAATATAAGAGTCTCCAGAGGGACTTTGAAGGCTGTTCCAAAAATGTGCTAATTATACATGTACGACCTACTTTGTGTTTAGAAGTTTGTCAGAAGTCATTGAATATCTTATTCGGTTTTGATTTATCTGGTGTACTGACTAGTCCTGGTGCAGGTGCCAATGGCCAGATTAGAAGAGTTCTGGGCTCTTGTCAAAGTCGTATTCGGTTTTTTATTTTTCGGTGTATTGAATAGTCCACATAGTGTTCTTTGTTGAAGGGAAGTCTCAAAACTTCTGTGTTGGACCGCATATGGTACTTCTAAGAGCCTCTCGAGAGAACAAGCCTTATCTAGATTTTTTTGGTCCGTCCTGTCACGCCCAGGGCATGCACAAACACGTGTGGGCCTCACCCCCCATCACTTTTGTAATGGTCCTTCTTCCTTATCACAAGTCTGCTACTCATAACATTATGTGGTGTCATGGAGTAATGTACTCTAACATGAGAGAGAAAGCGTCTTTTGTTTCACTTTATTTTGAAACCTGTGTCAACAGGTGTAAAGTGTATTAACACTAGCTTTACACCTGTAAAATATTAACAACTATCTGTGATAGAAGTGGCTGGCGTAATGACAGCTTGGCTTGCTTGAATCTCTGCCTTGTATTTGGCTAGAACTAGTTCTTTGATCTCGAACGGGTAAAGGGGCCCATGCAGGTTATTTTTTTTCACGATATATACGTTATAATTATAATCGATGTCCATCGCAATCCCTGCTTCCTAAAGTTAGAGCCTAGTGCACCACTGGAGTCCACTGGACTCCGAGAAATTTAAAAATGCATACTGCTAGTTTTGCCGCTGTTAATTTATCATATACCATTGTCTGGTCTCGCAAATAAATAATAAGAGATACATTATATATTTCAATATATACAGAAATACTTTATATATTAATATAATATAAGAGTCTCCAGAGGGACTTTGAAGGCTGTTCCAAAACTGTGCTTATTATACATGTACGACCTACTTTGGGTTTAGAAGTTTGTGAGAAGTCATTGAATATCTTATTCGGTTTTGATTCTCTGGTTACTGACAAGTCCTGGTGCAGGTGCCAATGGCCAGATTAGAAGAGTTCTGGGCTCTTGTCAAAGTCGTATTCGTTTTTTTTTTCGGTGTATTGAATAGTCCACATGGTGTTCTTTGTTGAAGGGAAGTCTCAAAACTTCTGGGTTGGACCGCATATGGTACTTCTAAGAGCCTCTCGAGAGAACAAGCCTTATCTAGATTTTTTTGGTCCGTCCTGTCACGCCCAGGGCATGCACAAACACGTGTGGGCCTCACCCCCCATCACTTTTGTAATGGTCCTTCTTCCTTATCACAAGTCTGCTACTCATAACATTATGTGGTGTCATGGAGTAATGTACTCTAACATGAGAGAGAAAGCGTCTTTTGTTTTCATTTTATATTGAAACCTGTGTCAACAGGTGTAAAGTGTATTAACACTAGCTTTACACCTGTAAATTATCAGCAACTATCTGTGATAGAAGTGGCTGGCGTAATGACAGCTTGGCTTGCTTGAATCTCTGCCTTGTATTTGGCTAGAACTAGTTCTTTGATCTCGAACGGGTAAAGGGGCCCATGCAGGTTATTTTTTTTAACGATATACACCTTATAATTATAATTGATGTCCATCGCAATCCCTGCTTCCTAAAGTTAGAGCCTAGTGCACCACTGGAGTCCAATGGACTCCGAGAAATTTAAAAATGCATACTGCTAGTTTTGCCGCTGTTAATTTATCATATACCATTGTCTGGTCTCGCAAATAAATAATAAGAGATACATTATATATTTCAATATATACAGAAATACTTTATATATTAATATAATATAAGAGTCTCCAGAGGGACTTTGAAGGCTGTTCCAAAACTGTGCTTATTATACATGTACGACCTACTTTGGGTTTAGAAGTTTGTGAGAAGTCATTGAATATCTTATTCGGTTTTGATTCTCTGGTTACTGACAAGTCCTGGTGCAGGTGCCAATGGCCAGATTAGAAGAGTTCTGGGCTCTTGTCAAAGTCGTATTCGTTTTTTTTTTTCGGTGTATTGAATAGTCCACATGGTGTTCTTTGTTGAAGGGAAGTCTCAAAACTTCTGGGTTGGACCGCATATGGTACTTCTAAGAGCCTCTCGAGAGAACAAGCCTTATCTAGATTTTTTTGGTCCGTCCTGTCACGCCCAGGGCATGAACAAACACGTGTGGGCACCAACCCCATCACTTTTGTAATGGTCCTTCTTCCTTATCACAAGTCTGCTTCTCATAACATTATGTGGTGTCATGGAGTAATGTACTCTAACATGAGAGAGAAAGCGTCTTTTGTTTTCATTTTATATTTAAACCTGTGTCAACAGGTGTAAAGTGTATTAACACTAGCTTTACACCTGTAAATTATCAGCAACTATCTGTGATAGAAGTGGCTGACGTAATGACAGCTTGGCTTGCTTGAATCTCTGCCTTGTATTTGGCTAGAACTAGTTCTTTGATCTCGAACGGGTAAAGGGGCCCATGCAGGTTATTTTTTTTCACGATATACACCTTATAATTATAATTGATGTCCATCGCAATCCCTGCTTCCTAAAGTTAGAGCCTAGTGCACCACTGGAGTCCACTGGACTCCGAGAAATTTAAAAATGCATACTGCTAGTTTTGCCGCTGTTAATTTATCATATACCATTGTCTGGTCTCGCAAATAAATAATAAGAGATACATTATATATTTGAATATATACAGAAATACTTTATATATTAATATAATATAAGAGTCTCCAGAGGGACTTTGAAGGCTGTTCCAAAAATGTGCTTATTATACATGTACGACCTACTTTGGGTTTAGAAGTTTGTGAGAAGTCATTGAATATCTTATTCGGTTTTGATTCTCTGGTGTACTGACTAGTCCTGGTGCAGGTGCCAATGGCCAGATTAGAAGAATTCTGGGCTCTTGTCAAAGTCGTATTCGTTTTTTATTTTTCGGTGTATTGAATAGTCCACATAGTGTTCTTTGTTGAAGGGAAGTCTCAAAACTTCTGGGTTGGACCGCATATGGTACTTCTAAGAGCCTCTCGAGAGAACAAGCCTTATCTAGATTTTTTTTGGTCCGTCCTGTCACGCCCAGGGCATGCACAAACACGTGTGGGCCTCACCCCCCATCACTTTTGTAATGGTCTCTCTTCCTTATCACAAGTCTGCTACTCATAACATTATGTGGTGTCATGGAGTAATGTACTCTTACATGAGAGAGAAAGCGTCTTTTGTTTTAATTTTATATTGAAACCTGTGTCAACAGGTGTAAAGTGTATTAACACTAGCTTTACACCTATAAAATATCAACAACTATCTGTGATAGAAGTGGCTGGCGTAATGACAGCTTGGCTTGCTTGAATCTCTGCCTTGTATTTGGCTAGAACTAGTTCTTTGATCTCGAACGGGTAAAGGGGCCCATGCAGATTATTTTTTTTCACGATATACACCTTATAATTATAATCGATGTCCATCGCAATCCCTGTTTCCTAAAGTTAGAGCCTAGTGCACCACTGGAGTCCACTGGACTCCGAGAAATTTAAAAATGCATACTGCTAGTTTTGCCGCTGTTAATTTATCATATACCATTGTCTGGTCTCGCAAATAAATAATAAGAGATACATTATATATTTCAATATATACAGAAATACTTTATATATTAATATAATATAAGAGTCTCCAGAGGGACTTTGAAGGCTTTTCCAAAAATGTGCTTATTATACATGTACGACCTACTTTGGGTTTAGAAGTTTGTGAGAAGTCATTGAATATCTTATTCGGTTTTGATTCTCTGGTGTACTGACTAGTCCTGGTGCAGGTGCCAATGGCCAGATTAGAAGAATTGTGGGCTCTTGTCAAAGTCGTATTCGTTTTTTATTTTTCGGTGTATTGAATAGTCCACATAGTGTTCTTTGTTGAAGGGAAGTCTCAAAACTTCTGGATTGGACCGCATATGGTACTTCAAAGAGCCTCTCGAGAGAACAAGCCTTATCTAGAATTTTTTGGTCCGCCCTGTCACGCCCAGGGCATGCACAAACACGTGTGGGCACCAACCCCATCACTTTTGTAATGGTCCTTCTTCCTTATCACAAGTCTGCTACTCATAACATTATGTGGTGTCATGGAGTAATGTACTCTAACATGAGAGAGAAAGCGTCTTTTGTTTTCACTTTATATTGAAACCTGTGTCAACAGGTGTAAAGTGTATTAACACTAGCTTTACACCTGTAAAATATCAGCAACTATCTGTGATAGAAGTGGCTGGCGTAATGACAGCTTGGCTTGCTTAAATCTCTGCCTTGTATTTGGCTAGAACTAGTTCTTTGATCTCGAACGGTAAAGGGGCCCATGCAGGTTATTTTTTTTCACGATATACACCTTATAATTATAATTGATGTCCATCGCAATCCCTGCTTCCTAAAGTTAGAGCCTAGTGCACCACTGGAGTCCACTGGACTCCGAGAAATTTAAAAATGCATACTGCTAGTTTTGCCGCTGTTAATTTATCATATACCATTGTCTGGTCTCGCAAATAAATAATAAGAGATACATTATATATTTCAATATATACAGAAATACTTTATATATTAATATAATATAAGAGTCTCCAGAGGGACTTTGAAGGCTGTTCCAAAACTGTGCTTATTATACATGTACGACCTACTTTGGGTTTAGAAGTTTGTGAGAAGTCATTGAATATCTTATTCGGTTTTGATTCTCTGGTTACTGACAAGTCCTGGTGCAGGTGCCAATGGCCAGATTAGAAGAGTTCTGGGCTCTTGTCAAAGTCGTATTCGTTTTTTTTTTCGGTGTATTGAATAGTCCACATGGTGTTCTTTGTTGAAGGGAAGTCTCAAAACTTCTGGGTTGGACCGCATATGGTACTTCTAAGAGCCTCTCGAGAGAACAAGCCTTATCTAGATTGTTTTGGTCCGTCCTGTCACGCCCAGGGCATGCACAAACACGTGTGGGCACCAACCCACATCACTTTTGTAATGGTCCTTCTTCCTTATCACAAGCCTGCTACTCATAACATTATGTGGTGTCATGGAGTAAAGTACTCTTACATGAGAGAGAAAGCGTCTTTTGTTTTCATTTTATATTGAAACCTGTGTCAACAGGTGTAAAGTGTATTAACACTAGCTTTACACCTGTAAAATATCAACAACTATCTGTGATAGAAGTGGCTGGCGTAATGACAGCTTGGCTTGCTTGAATCTCTGCCTTGTATTTGGCTAGAACTAGTTCTTTGATCTCGAACGGGTAAAGGGGCCCATGCAGGTTATTTTTTTCACGATATACACCTCATAATTATAATTGATGTCCATCGCAATCCCTGCTTCCTAAAGTTAGAGCCTAGTGCACCACTGGAGTCAACTGGACTCCGAGAAATTTAGTCTCTCAAATAAATTCCTTGTTTGATATCCGCAGTAATTGCCCGGATTCGTTAAAAGAGAGCGTGGCCGCCGCTCTGAGACATTCGGTCAAACAATCAAAGCGAATTTATGCACTCAGTCGTGAATAACTTTTAAAATGTGGTAACACGTGGCGTGTAATTAATAACAAAAATCAATATGGTTGTTTTCAGGCTAACATACGACAGAAGAACGCTATCTCATGGCAAGATTCTTGCCTGCGAGTTTGCCCAAGAAGCTTCTGAAAGATTGAACCAGAATGACGGGCTCAGCGATAGTGGCGTGACCACGCTAAAACCTGGAGACTTCGTTGCTCAGTTATTCTGGTATAAAAGGCGGGAACCAAGCGGAACTTACTATATAGAGCTAGATGGTAAACTCTGGGTTGAGAATAAGGACAGTTTACAGCCTCCTAAAATGCATCCTTTGCGTAATAAACCCGGTCATTTCAAGCTAGCAACTTCACTGCGGAGGATTCACAAAGATGTGCTTGGCGCAAAATGTCATTTTTCCGGGTGTATACCCTAATAACCTAGTTATCGTTTCACTTTAGTCTTACAAAATGTGATGATAATAAGATAATCAAGAAAGAATACAGTGTGTTTATAAAATGAGTCTGTTGTCATTTTTCTACCGTTAATGTTCCCTCCCCAACCCCCTCAATCGAACATTGGGCAGCTTCAGGTGTGCAATACCGCAAAATCGACTCGATCTAACCTTCACGCTAGGTTTTCTGATTATTGCTTCATTGAAGTGATGACGTCACCACCACAGGCAACCCCCCCACAGCAAGAACAAGAAGACCATAAGGCATCGCCATTTTATTTTATTTTTGAATGATGTACCTTTCAAGAATGTCAGTGAACTTAGACAACCAAACCATGACAGCATTCCGGAACAGTTCAAGTATTGTGCAGCGGCCCTAGCATTGCAACCAGACTATGGAACGATGATGTTGCAATTTCCACTTTATTTCGAGAACAGGGCAATAAAGAGTATTATGTAGACAATGTTTTGTCGTTTCTACATAGTACGAGGCAAATGTACCATCTCTAGCAAGTACAAGTTCTCCGTAATGAGGATTTCGTAAATTGGCCAACTTATAATGACTTCACGCTTAATGCCGAGCAACAAGTGTGCTGAATAAGCTGAAGTCATTTCTTGGTTTACGATCTCGCCATTATGGAACAGTTTTTGCAACTGTACAGCCACAACCCCAAGTATATTATGATGACGAAGAAATTGACGATGACGATCCACAACCTCCACTGAGAACACCACCTATCATTTAATAGAAGGATGACGAAGATCATTCATTGGATGATTGGACCAAACTGCTGTCAATCATAGGTGAGCCTGGTACTGGCAAAACGCATTGCATTGAACGTTCGAAGTTAATATGGAGGAGTTAAAATCTGTGCAGGACACCACAACACCGAGAGCATCGAAGCTACGAGAATTCGTGGCCAGGGAAGAAATAAATAAGCTTAAAATCCTTGGGAAAAAGCTTAACACACGTAACAAGTAAGAGTTCTCCAAGGAAGATTTAGTAGATTTTTAGAGCTGGTTTCCGAAGAAGGAGAAATCAGTCAGGTTATGGATGAACTGTACCACCTTGGAGCTAAAATGTGGCTCTTAGGAGCACATTTCAAAGTTATAGCAGAGTTTTTCAGAAACCCCTTAAAATACGCAGAAATGTTTGTGTATCAAGGAATTCTTGTAAATTCTAACATTGAACAATGTTCTAACAGAAAAATATAAAGGGGAATTACAAGATACTGATTTTTATCACTAAAAAAGTCATATTATGCTCTAGTGTTTACTTACTGAATAATTGTACTTTTTTCTCTAAAAAAAACAAATACTTTCTCCAATGAAAAATCTTATATAAAGAATTGAATTGAAAAAGTTCATTGTAATTAAATGGTGAAGATCATATTTCTCACGTACTTACTTATTCAATCACGTTTAGGGAAACGTATAAATAATACAATAAATTTTGGGTAGAAACGTATCCACATACAGTGATTTTTAGTATTGCACTGCTCTGATTTCCTTTGTCAAAGAACTCTGCAAGGGTTAGAGTCATCACACCCCTTCGGGGTTTATACCAATGTCATGTACATTGGGTACAATATTCAGTTAGGCTCATACACACGAATTTGCAATTAATGCTTATTTTTACCTCTCACTAGAATTGGATCTAATATTTTTGCTATTCTTGTCACAAAATTATTTTCTCAAGTTGTCTTGACCAAATGTTTAACATATATTGCATTAGCTAAAGACATATTTTACATTTTAATTGTTGAAAATTTTATTCATAATTCCATTAGAGAGTACTTTTGGTAGCTATATAGCCCAAACATGTGTTTACTTACATATGTTTCTGATTTTCAACAGATTACAGAAAAACATTATCCAATAAAGGACATCAATTAAGTGAGTATAAATACTATTCATAACAAACCACAGTTATATACTAACATAAATCTCTTTTTTTTCTGGGTACAGAAAGAAACCAGTACTTTGACACATCAAGTTAAGTAAGTATAATACTATTTATTACATAGCACTGTTATAACATTATGTTTGTTGGACTACAGACTCTTTGCATAGTAAAAATGGATTGTGAAAAAAATGTCTATCATTGAGGATACCCGAATTTTATTTAACAGAGAATTTGTTTACTAATAGTAATTTCTATTTTTTTATAGAGTACAGCAACCAAGAAACCCAACCAACCAAACACTAAAAAACAATTTAGTAAGTATGATGCTATTCTATAACAATTAATGTTATAACATTATGCATCTTCAATTACTGGACTCTTTGCAAATTAAGAAAATCGTCTGTTGTCATGCAAAAATACTATTTTGCTATCGTAATTTGCCTAGCTTTTATAAATGTCATGTGTTAATTGTACATTGTGTACAGTGTTTTAGTTAGGCCTGAAACAAGAATGGCAATTTTTATGCCCAATTTCATTATTTAACATGTAAAACAGGCTTAATATCTCTGCTATTCTTGTCACTATAGTATTTACCAAATCGACTTGTATACAAGCATTAACTTTGAATCGGGCAATACCTAGTTTACAAAACAATTGGTTACCATGGTAACCACCTCATATCATATTTGTC